>NW_027175976.1:9633733-9803733 GCF_023055335.1 Clinocottus analis
TGAGGCAAACAGTGGCATGTTACAGCCAAACACACAACACCTTGAGTGATTTTAAATGGCCGTGCCCACTCATGTACCCAGCTGCTTTCACATTGTCCACCCTCAGTGACCAGATGCCGTTAGCAGGCCATGCCTCCTCCTCGCCTCCCACACAGCTCTTTCTACAGGTGGCCGTCATCCAGACAGCGTACACGCCATGCCCAGACACACACGTCCTCGCAGCTCTGCTCATTAACAAAACCCAGGGCCCGGCCCGGGGCTCGGGTTCTGTGTTCATCAGGGTGCTGCACACAGCAGCCATCTGGAATGGAGGCTCCCTGCACTACTGCGCCCACTGACTCGCACTGATCCCCCCGTCAGACTGGGAGAAGAAAAACAAATGGTGAATTTTTAATTTGAGCCGTCCAATTTCATACGCAGCTGTTTTGGAAGTCACTCCGGAAGAAAGTTACGGCGGATGTTTGTTTGCAAGTTGCTGAGGCGGCATGATGGGCCGTCAGCGTCAGCAGTTTGTGGATTGCCGATCTTTTGTGGAGTGCAGAATAAAGCATGAATAGATTTTAAAACAAAGTTAAAGGAAATTGCTCTTACCGTCTTCTCACATTTGCAGAGCTGTGGGTTTATTGAATGGCTGTGAGAATATAAGAAGCTTAGCGAGGCAGATGCTTAATAATGTGGGACTCTTAATTTAACTTTTATTGCTGTTTTTCTCCAACACATCCAGAGCGTCCACGCTGTATGGAAATACACTCTGCATGCTGGAGTTCCAACATTTTAGAACTGTCTGCCCAGTTATTGAGACACAGCTATTGACCAACAACTCCCACAGTTATGGAGAATGTACTCTTTGATATTGATCCTCTTGACTAAATCAGAAAGGAGATCAGTGGCTCAGTGCAATCTCACTGATGTAACTGTGGAATAATAGCAATCACTTTGAATTTGAGAAGTTATTATTACATGTTGTGTGGAATAAAGAGTCAAACAAGTGAGAAAGTCCACTCAGGCTTAGGTGGGAGATGTGGTGGATGGGTCAACACTTGTGGGACTCACCTAAGAGAGTGTTGTTTGTGTCGCGTAATTTGTAATATAAGTACTGAGTTTGAGTGTTACACTGCGGTGTAGCGCTGCGGTGTAGCGCTGCGATGCAACGCTGCGATGCAACGCTGCGGTGCAACGCTGCGGTGCAACGCTGCGGTGCAACGCTGCGGTGCAACGCTGCGATGCAACACTGTTACGCTGCAGTGTCACTCTACGGTGTCACGCTACGATTTGCGCTCCAGACATAACTGGATTAACCAGCTACGAAGCTTCAGGGAGACACTTTGCTGTGGGTCCTTGTTGAGGCGCTTTGTCAGTCAACGACATCTCCGATGGGATTTTGATACAATACATTAAGAATAGGAAGCCTGAGTGAGATTCATAACAGCCACATTTATGGGACACATGACAGTTTCCCTCGAAAAGAATGAACCACTCTAAAGGCCTTTCTTTCACAAAGATACCCCCTCAATACCAAATGCGTCAAAGCTTTGACTGTTGCCTTGGTAATAGATGCCCAAATCAGTATTCATGTGCATCATGTTTGGGGTTCTGCTCGCCCTGTCAGCATTGATTTCACAATAAAGACTGGCTCGCTGTCATTATCTTTGACTTTGGGTTCGTTGTGTGGAGTGTGTGTGTGTGTGTGTTTGTGTGTGACGGTGGAGGTGAGCGTCTCAGCAAAGCCAGGTCTTTTATTTCATATGTCGGCATTGACTGCATACTATTCATTTATTCATTGGTCTAAAGGCATTTGCAAGAGCAAATTATGGTTTATGGGCTATTGTTGTAATTTATTTGATGTGATTATTGCGCATTTTGTAGCTGTTTTGAATAAAAATGAAAATCCTTAAAGCCAAATTGTTTTCCTCATTTTTCATTAGACATTAATAGCAAAGTAAAGTACATTATAAGTTAATAATGACCGCAAGGGAAATGGAAGAGACCGAGTGGTTCATTTACATGAAATGTACTCTAAGTAGATAAATCCCTTTCTTACATTCCATACTACATTTATGCTCCACTATTATCAATTTTCCATAATAACCACACTAACACATGAGTTGTGTTTTAAGCACAGCAGTTATAACAGCATAGCCACATGGAACTTTTTTCAACAGTATCATCCTTTTCCTGTTTGGACAAACTGGGGATTGCACTCGTAGCAGCATTAATCATACATTAATGTCATTTCCTTTTAGGTGCCTCAGGAGGAAACCCTCTTCTATGTTAAACTGCATATATAATCAAGGACTCATGAATACACATAGGGCCTTCTGATTATACCTCTGAAGATGTAAACAAGTATAATTAACACTGTGATTATCAACTTTAGAGGAATTAATTACTTTTGATGGGTGAGCGTCTCAAGGATCTCCCCTCAGTTCAAGAGCTTGTTAAGAAACTCAATGAAGATGCATCCTGCGTGTCACCACCAAGACACACAGATCTGTGTGCAGCGCCCTGTTAGAGTGGATGATGTGATCAAGTGACGCTTTGCTGGCACGAGAGGAAAAACATGAATTATTGAAGTGATGGTCAATGCTTTCATTAAAAAGCACATCAGTCACTATCATTGATCAACACTAAACTGTGTGTCTATTGGAAGCCCCGTTTCATAGAAATGCAACATTCTAATGAAAATGTAACATGTAGTGTTGTCAGAATATTCATCTGCGATTGTGCATGATTTGACTTTGCCATGAGATCGTCCTTCCCACCGTTTCAATCCACAGAGAACCCTCGACCCTCGACCTGTAGTGAACGCTAACGTGCATTGTGACTCCCGTCATGTCTGGACTGTGGAGGCTGCGCTTTATTTACTCAGACTGAAGTGAATTACGTAAGAATGGTTTTCCACCATGGAACGCAAGAGTTGGCCTTGAGTCCGGTTTGATTCCCCGCAGCCTGAGCGGGTACAGTGCTGGTCGTGGCACAGCAGTCGCTACATGACAGAACAAACTGTTTAATGCTTCCTGATATGTAACGTCAGATAAACTAACAGAAACATGACATATTAAGTCATCTTTTCACATTTGGATGTTACACAGTTGTTTTTATTGTCATTATGCAACAGGGTTGCACAAAGAAATGCAGACTGCAGTCCTGTGCTGCGATGCAGAGGCTCACCGTGCAACTCCATCCTGCAAACCGCCCGTTGATCAGCTGCACGGACAGAAGCCTGAGCGCCAAATGTAGCAACGCTAACTCAAGTGTAGCTTCAGATTATGAATGGTGGTTGTATGTGCTGCTTCTCTATAGTCTGTGTAGTAGAATCAGAATCAGAAACTTTTTATTGCCACGTGAGTTAGCATCACAACACAACAACAACAACAAACAACAGCAGCAACAACAGAGAACATTTAACTATACAAGAGAAAGTATAAAATAAAATTTGGATAAACAAGTAATAAGTAAGTAAATAAGTAAATATGCAGTAAATAATTAGCGATGCAATAGTACGAGATGGAGCACCAGAACAGGAGCAAATCAATATACCAGTGTGGACGGGGGCAGCACCAAAACATAATGTAAACACAGTAACAGATCAATAGCAGTTGTGTACACTGTAGTGAGAATATTTGAAAGAATTTACATTTCTGAAGGGTAACTGAACTGTAAGTTAAATGTTTTCTCGCTCTAATTCATAGCTATCAGACTCAGTTGCTAAAAGCAGAATAGATAGGTTTTACTTTCAGCATAATATATATAGCGTACACTTAAACTAATACTGTTTTTTGGGGTGTCTAATTACATTTATTTGACATTTTGTGTTACTTTAAACACTCAAAATAACAATACACCATATAATCAATAGGAATGATGCTAATATGAAAATGCATTTACCCCTGCTACCTTTTGTATCTGTCACATGTCACTACACCAGTGTGTAGGTCTGTGTGGAGGGCGACTGGGGACGAGAATGAAATCCGGAAGTGGTTTTGAAAGGTTACTTCACCGTGTCTGTTCAACAAAAATGTGTCCCGGATATGAGAAAAGGCCACCGTGCCTTAAGGGCCATGTCATAGAACGTGTGCACGTTTGTGCGTGCGTGTGTCAAGTGTCAGTTTGACGCTTCATAAAAGAGAAGTATTGTTGTTCACAACAGTCTTTTCTTTCTCTTATCAGAGATAAATCCTCTTCTTATTTGCAGATTACTGGATTCTGACTTGTTTCCCTTAAACTCTCCTTCAGGGAAAGAATAAAAGAAAAGGATAAATCAATTGAAGACAAATTACCTTGTCCAGTTTAAAACTGTATTAACAGTTTTTTTGCTGTGTTTATACTTTTCTCAGAGTTTTCTCCTTAACAACCTCTGGCTGAGTGTCAATAGTCTTTTTCATCCTGCAGAACACGGAGCTCTCGCAGGGAGCCGAGGACTGCAGCATCTTCTGGAAATCCAGCGCTTGAAAAACAATTCTTTTGTCCAGACACATATGCTCTCTCCTCATTGGGAGCAATAGATAGGCGCAAATAGGAAAAAGCATGCATGATTTCAATCTCAATATGATCTAACTTCGGTATCTGTGTACGTATGTAGATAGAGGTGCACCACCATGAACTCGTGCAGAGTCCATGAATGATGCACATGTCTGTGGTTAGTTCACATGTCAGTAATAATGGCGAGACAGGTGAGTGTCTGTTATCTAACCTGCTGAAGTCGGTTGAACAGGTGAAGTTAAGACAACATTGACAGTGGTGGTTACTAACAGACTCTGAAGTGAAGGACACACCCACATGTTTTATGGCCACGGTGTGTTTATGTGAAGCGAACGCTGAGCTAGACTGCTGAAAAATAGTATTTTAAATGCTACATTGCTTATCGGAAACCAGTCATATCGGCAACTTAGGAGGCAATTTGGCCTCGTGTGCTCTGATTAATTTGGCCTGCAGTCAACACTCCAGTCATATTTGATGGAATTTCAACACCTCGCATTTGCTCCTGGTGTTCTGCACCACTGTTTTGGATGAAGGAAATGGGAATTTATAAATAAGTGCTGTGCTTTGGATTTCTATTGCCACCAATGTGGCGTTTGTGAGGATTAAACAATAATTCGGAAAAGTAACGGAAACATTGCTGACACAGATAACAGAGTTTTTATGTAGAAGCGCAGAGTAAATTTGAGGAAAATAAATCTGTGTTGCGATTCACAATGAATCAAAAAGACTGGATCAAGTGAAAGGGAAAGTTTTGTCTGTTTTCTCTTCTCTATAATGTGGTCAGACTCTTGTAAGAACCTCCTGAGCCTGTCGGGTATAAAAACAGGTTCCTCTAGTGGCGTCCATTGAGGGTGAGGAGAAGAACAGAAGTATTTCATTGCAACAGTCACTTAGGCAAAGACACATGGGAAAATAATGTCCCGATTTAAAAATGTACCCTTTAACACAGTCTGCAATGTGAGCTGCTGCTCTTGCTGCATTCCCACGGGGAGCGACATAAACACAGACAACAACTATGCTACCAAACTCCTCCTGAAGGTAAACCTGTCTCAAGCTCATATCTAAGACCTCGACATGGAGGGAAGCCGACTGTTTCTAGAAGTGGGGAGTGTGTTCAGCAGTCGTTACTCATAGACCGAGCCATGCCTTCATCTACGCTTTTCATCGATAGTTTGTTTCTGCCCGTTAGCAAAGATAACCGGTCGATTCCAATTATTTCTCTTCCTGGACTTTAGCCGTTTCTGAATCGAGGTAAGGACATAGGGTGGTGTTTACTGTACTGGTTGTAAAGCCTGTTGAGGAAAAGTATTGATATTGGGCTTTAAAAATTAATAATTGACTTGAATGGACATGTCCAACTGCAAAGTGATACTTTCATGGTCAATATGCAAATTAGGAATGCTAAGCAAGTAGTCAATAACTAGATCAATGAACAGCAGGGGTGTACCTTAGGTTCCACTGCTGTGATGGATGGGGTTATATAAATGCCTATTTCCATATTTACAAACCAGCAAAACTTTGTTCCACGAGTTTGACCTTTTGTCTGTCTTGCCACTTGTAAGATACACTTGAAGGAATCTGTACGAGCTACAGTAAGGTCGGCTGTGGTGAGGAAAGAGAAAAAAGCCAGTCATTTCACTCTTGGATGTCAGCCTGATGACGAATGTCTAAATGTGACTATCAAAGGTCAGTATCAAAAAGTCAGGAAACAGCTGCTTGGTTTGTGCGCTCTGCCCGGCAGACACGGCGCTCACAACCCGGCAGGCGGCGTCTCTTCTGAGGGACGGAGCCTCTGATGATGTGTCTTTCAAAGGTCTAACCTTTATGACTATGAGCTGAGAGCTCTCTGGCACTCTGTACATCAGGGCCAAATGGAAAAATGCACGAAACTATTTAGATAAAAGGAATACGTTGGTGGAGTAAATGCACTTTTTGAGCAATAAATAAAACAGAGTGGAAAAGATCTATTCTTCAGAAACAACTCCTTCAGTTCGGGAACTCTGGAGACATGCACCGCTGAGGATAAACTTAGTTCTTCACAGTTTTGAGACGTTCAATCGCTTCAACACGAGGACTTGTTCCAGGCAAACAAAGCTGATTTTGTGGCAAAACCTCGAGTGGCTTCTTGAAGGTTACTGCTAATTGGTACTATTTATCAACACACTCCAGCCAATAGTGACAAGTACATGCTCTTTTCCCTGTTTCTCATTACCGCTATCTGTAATGAGGGGAGAATGTATCTTTGAATTTACATACAAGGGCAGTCTGGGAAAGAGGAGTTCAGAGAGTCGGTCAGTAATGATTAACTTTCCGTCTTTGTCACATGTTTCCACGCAGGACTAAGGTGGATTCCTGTGATAGTGAGTCCTGACAAACAAATTGCTTCTGTCAATCGGCCAATCCTTCTGGACTTCCAGGAAACAAGGTGTTTGGTTCCAAGGTATGAAATTCTCACAGCTCATTCATCAAAAAAATGACACATCAAAATCACATAAATTCATACACATTCTTGAACCAATATGTATTTGAATAAATCACCTCATGTGATCGCGTTGCAGTGTAGGGTAACAGACAATGGGCTGTGGGGCCTTATTTAAAGCAAGTGACTGAGGGAGAGTCCAGTAATGTGACGCTGTCTTATATCTGTCTGTGAAGTCATTCAGAATAAATAAAAAAACAATCACATCTCTATCTTTGCCAGGTTTGTGTTGAGCTTTTGAAAAGTTCCATTATGAAATGAAACCGTTATTGAGAAAATAATGTCTAATAATATATTTGTATATTTGTTTGCCTAACGCAGAGAGCTCCGGACTTTGCAGATCTCCCGGCCATCTTACCCAGCATCACTTGAACTGATCTTCATGGATTTATGATGATTCATATGAAACATATGCTCGTGGTGACTCAAAAGACAAGCCGGCAATTCCTCAAGCACCAAATCCCCATGGAGCGCAACGGCTCGAGAACTGTACCAACTATATTATTTTAAGACACTAAGTACATCCCATTGTCTCACACGCAAGCCAAAATAAAGCAGGATCAAATTAAACAAGCAAAACATGTTTGCGTCCGTGAGTTTTAACTTTCAAGTGAATGAGAGCTTCTCTTGAGATTTTTAGGAACCTCGTTACTACAGACAATCTCCCCCATGAAAACTAAGATAATTAGCTTCTTTTTTTAGAATGCAGCGCAAACTTTTTTTTAGAATTACACTGTGAGCCAAAAAAGGGACGACGCTACAAAAGAATTATACAGTTTTACGTTTTGATTTTTGAAAGTAACTATTAAAGCTGAAACATATTTGAAGAAAAACATTTTTTTCCGATCTTTTTTTTTTAGCTTTGCACATTGCCAATTATATCTCACTGTAGTTTTAGTTTCAAAACTCAAAAGTCTAATGCACTTATTTTTTATTACTAATTATGAATAGAACTCAGAAATGACCAGATGTAGCTGCTTTCATTCACTTGCTACAAGCATGTTACCATAGTAGAGTCATGGAATGCTGTTGAAGGTTTATGTGCTTTTAAAGATTATCTCTCTTTCACTCGTCCGCTACAACAACCCTGTTCGACCTGAATGTGCTTCATAAGTCAAGTCTTAAGTCTTTAAAGGCAAATTCATAAGTAGAAGTAACAACGGAACACACTTGAATCTTGAACATAACAACGGCACAGCAGCAGTAATCTCTCCCCCACATTACCATTTGAATTGCTCTCCCACAGTCAATGTGAGTAAATGTGAGACGCAGCTCGGAGCAGTGTACTGCCGTCTGAAGGCTTGTCTTTCATTCCATTGGAATTGGACAGTGTGGTGACCTTGTATTCCTCTACAATACCGGATCGGGAGAGGAGGTAGATTTGTGCAGAAAACAGACATTCTTATCTGGTAATTATGGGTACAATCACATCTCATTCCATTTGCTACCTGCTATCTGAGCCGAAACAAATAAAGGCTGGATGTGGTCCTGAATCTAAATGTGACATACTGTATGCACTCCAGGCGGCACAGAAACTCTTGGAAGACGGGCAGGTATCTCGCCGCATTCCAGCTCTTTCTTTGCTTCCAGATTACTGGTGCCAGGTTGATTTAATCATCCACAGTAACGGAACTAATTAAAATTTCTTCGCCCACTTTGGTGAAAAGGCCTTGACAATAGAATTACCTCGAGATGCTGTTTGTCCCCCTTTAGGCCATTGGTATGCAGCGACGGTGCTGCTGCTCAGCGCGCTTGACAGGTCTTATCTTCAGCAGTCGTCCACAGGTGTTCTCTGTCACAGGAGTGTGATCAAAATGCTGTGCAGGGACCAGGATGCAGCCAAATGCTGTTTAGCTCCCTGATTACAGGCAGGTTGCTGCGTCGCAGGAAGTAAAGCGTCGCCACATGGGTCCTCACTCTTAACGATGGTAATAGTAACCAACAGCTACAACCTACAAACAAGCTATTTACATTTTAATAGCTTTTAGGCCCGGAGTGAAATAATAATCTACTTTGACAGACACATGGGCAACTTGAACATTTAGATGTCTGTTATAGTGTGTGTGAGCAGGGATGATGGGTGAGGTACGGCAGCTCTGTTTCAAGCTGTGTGTGAAACACACTCGAGCTCTGCTAGTGGCCCACAGAGGCGTTCATGATATCGTTCAACATTAAAATGAACAACTGTTGGGACTCACCACTTGGAGTGATGGCAAAGTCGCTTCACTTCATTTCCACTTCTTACATAACTATCAAGCTCTATGGACCAACATGCATTTAGTGTCATCTGTCACAGTTGGACAGGCTGACCAAGAGATGTTAGGGTAATTCCTTTATTGCGTTCACGAAGAGCCATAATAGGAAATATTTGAGAAAACAAGAACAAGCATTTCTAGAAACATGATGATGTTTAGTCGTCCTGCCGTAACAGACATTTTCACTTTGAGCTTGTCAAATACGGCAGCTTGCCCAGTGGCCCTTACCTTCAAACTATGGAGCTCCACCTGCTCCTCCAGTGTCGCTTGGGAACACGATTTTCGGCTTTTGACAAACATACCCCGTCTTTTCAAAGAAAAATTCTGTCTTCACAGGGAACAAATTGACCAAGCTGCAGTATGTGATGACTTGGGGAGAGCGATGCTGTCTGCACACGTCCAAACAGCTAAACGTGGAGTCAGATAGAAAGAGAAGCCAATTTTTCAGCTCATATTATTTGCACAATTGTAAGAACTGGGTTATCTAAATGTTAGGCCAAAGTATATAACTTTATTTGTACTGTGCAAACTTAATCTGCATGAAAGCTCATGCAATACAGTTGAAAGCACTGGAACAAGCGAGCGAGTAGACCTGGAGTTTAGATTATTTGGCCAACTGCTATTTCCAAAAAGAAGATGTAAAGTCAAGCTAAAGGAATGTCTTGGAGTTGATCACAGTCTCTAACATTGGCCATTCTGTTGGGAAGATAGCATGCTATTATAAGTCCTGCTAGCATAAATGGACAACATTAAAGCCAAGTCGTAGTAAACTAGAAGATGAGTATTATTTTAAAGTCTTGTTGTCAAGGATGTTATTATCTCAAGATGGAATGTTTTCTATAACCCAAACAGAGCTTAGTAGCGCCATGACGGGGATGAAATGTCCCCATTTTCTAATTCCTTAAAGCACTTTGCGGTGCAGTTGTGCACGGAGTCATTTCCTCCAGCTCGCCATGTGTAGCAGTCACCTGCTGACAGAGCACACAGACACAAAGTGTGCGTACAATTTACAGCAAATCCAGCTGTAAATGAGTTGCTATTTCAGCATCAGTGGCCCCCTTTAGCAGATTGATGTGGATTTTCTCTTGCTGTCTCAGCACGGTTGAGTCGGACTCGATAGAGAAAATCCACTTTAAGACAGTGAGTTGTGTGCAATGTCAGTATTCTCTTTGAAGAAAATAACAAAATATATTGTTGTTTTAGTGGTGTTGGTCAAACAGTCACAACATTTCTATTTCTATTCCAATACTGAACGGACTTTTGAATGGTGATAACTTCATATTTAACCTCTTACCTCCAGTTCTCCATCAACCGACTGCTGGCACCACTGAGTGTGGAACATTCATGGACAGATGGTACTATGAAGTCACGAGGCCATGAACATGGGGCGACTGTGGCTCATTGGTGAGCAGGGTCGTCCTTTAATCAGAGGATCGGCGGTTCGAGCTCCGCTACTCCATGTCAATGTGTCCTTGGGCCAGACACTTAACCCCAAATTCCCCCCGTAGCTGTGCGTACGATGTATGAATGTTAGTTAGTCCTGATGGGCAGGTGGCACCTGAGCCACTGCCATCAGTGAGTGAATGATGTCATGTAGTGTTAAAGCGTTGTGAGTGGTCGGAGGACTAGAAAAGTGCTGTACGAGTACAGTCCATGACCATGTTGATGGATTAGATTTGTCTCAAATGTTGTTTTTATTACTGTAATTATTATTTTAAAAAAGAAAACCCTGTTATGAAGATGATCCTGGTACAATTAGTGTCAGTACAATACATACAACTAAAAGCTTAACAGGTCTAATCATCAACAATATACCTTTTGCTTTAATTGTGGGACACCAATAAATACATAATCTTTATTAATCTCTTTGGGGAAATTCTTCTCTGCATTTGGTTACGGAGCAGGGGGCTGCCCTGTGAGGCGCCCGAGGAGCAGCTGGGGGTTAGGTGTCTTGTTCAAGGACACTTCAACATTTGAACTATCGGGTGGACTGGGGATTGAACCGGCGACCTCGTGGGACGACCATCCATCCCTGAGCTGCAGACACCCCAATTGAGTTGAACCCAGTTGTCAAATTTGCTGTGCTAATGGTTTTACACCAAATACAAAATTGAGCACATTAAGCCGTCTTGATATGAAGCAAACAACGTAGTTCATGGCAAATAATCATAAACCATAATCAACATCCCCAGCAATGTCTGATTTTTTATTTTTTCAATTCCATTTCAACACCAATAACTACTCCAATCACTGGAAGAGTGTACATTTAGTAGCATCAAAGTGCTAACCTCTTAGGAGCCATCGTTCCACAACAAACAGGACTTTTAAGCACAATAGCGTTGTTCGACACTGTGTGCCCCAAATGTTGTTGTGAAGTTAAAATGTGTCTTCTCTACAATCAGTGTTGACTTGTGTCGACTCCTACTGACGGAGTGATGTGTGAAGTTTGTCTTAGGTTGTGTCAGAAGATCTCAGTTAAAAAGTTACTCAGATGACTTCATGATGGCTAAGACTGCAAACACAAGAGCTTGCTACGAGGAATTAATTTGACTTTAATAAAGACTTCTTTCACTGTTTCAGATGTTTCACCACAGGATCCTTTTCTCAAATTGTGCAGTGATTCATGCCTTCACAGGCAATAAATACAACCAATCAAACACTGGAAATGCTTTTGGGCATTTTCACTTTGCTGTTTTTTCCTCGGTCTTGAGTTGGAAGTGTGAGAAGAATGAGTATTATTTTCTAAAACACCCTATGGTTATTCCATTTGTCAGGCTTTCTGCTGCTTGCTGGAAATGTTGTTGAGCTCTGTTTGATGCAGCAGTCGGCTGGTAGACACTGACAACATGCTGATGGAGGTGATTACCTTCAGACTCGCATGTCAAGCCAGACCCTCCAAATTAGAGAAATTATATTTCATAGCTTTCTTCCTCAGAATTAGCTGAAGATTTGTTTCCACACAGAAATAAAACACCTTCAGCACAGCTGTGTATCTTTAATCTTTTTTGACAGATTTGCAGTTTTTTTCCTCAATCAAAGGCATATGGCTCCTGGAGGTCCTTGGAGTTGTTATCTTTGATAAAGGTATAATATGCTTCTGGCTGACTATGTGCCAGAGACAGAAAATAACAGAGGAAACAGTTTAATAGGCTATTTTTCATTGCTTTCTTGATGTGTCCTTGTAAAGAGACTATTAAGTTGTCTTCAGAGACAAATTACAATACTGATAAACTGAGCATGTTTGTTGATCCGACGGATCCCAGTGAGCCATAAAGGAAGCCAGAAGTTATACAGTTTCTCTGTAATAGCCAAACACAAACGCGGATACCATCATGCACCGACATTAAGGTGAGTGATCTATCATACGCTGCATTTTGTTCCACATTAGCACTTGATGTCTTCCTTCCTGTGAGCCCTGTCGTGATGATATTTGTGAAAAAATTCATGAAGGGGACAAGGCCAAGAAATCCAATAAAGCTGAACATTTCTCACAGACAAAATGTTAACTCTTGAAAAAAAATAGCAGTATTTTATAGAAATGACATAAAATTACCTGTTTTATTCTCCAGAAAACTCTCCAATCGTTATCTAGAGCTTACAGTTCATCTACTCTAATTAATAAAAAGAACGTCTAGACTACGTCAACCTGTCCATAGTGCAGCGCAGGAGAACTGGTAATAAAAACACAAACTTCACAAACTTTTAACTTTACAATGACTTCAAGTAACAAATGTGTGTAAAGTTCAAGTACAGTCCATTTACTTTCCGACAGCATCCTACTCATGTGAAGACAAATGAAGGGCCAAGAAAGATTCTCTAGCAGAATATAACAACCTTGCTTTATTGGGACGGGAACTAAATGTAATTTTCTTTACCACCAACCTACCTGGTGCAGCATTTTATAGGCGGGAGGGCCGTAGAGTTTTGAGGGATTTGACAATGGAATGCAGTTTATTATGCAGTAACATCTCATCTAAACTATTTGTTATGGAGATCTTAAACTTACAGTACCGCCCAAATTGCGTTCAGATCTTGCAGAGCTTCCTTCTGGTTCAGCTTCATGTTGGCATAGACACGTCATCACGTGGCCCTATTACATGAATTTGGCAGATGTTTTCATCCCTTAATTTTTTTCCTAATTGGATTAAGAGTTCAATATCTCACACTTCAACATGTGGACTGAAGTGGTTGTGGATCCAACCATCAACCATTAACTGCACCATTAATGGACCTCTAAATGTACTGAGCAACAGCTGCCTGCTACTTCCAATCTCTCTTTCTAAAGAACACACTTCTACTTTGTGCACTGACGATTGGCACCTAATGTGAATTATAAATCATCCAAACTGAATGGAATTCATAGAATATGGAGCTGGATGAAGAGAAAAACAGCTCTCTAAAACACTCCTCAGATGCCATTTTGTAATTGTCACATGTGGTTACAGAGAAGTGCCACATGAAACCATTCCCAGAGCTGTCAGCATGTCACCACTTCAGGGCCGGGAAAAGGACTGTGGCTGCTGTTGATGTACCTATGATATCTCAATGATCACTGTCACTGCAGGGTGACATGCAGAGCACGTGCACAAAGAGAAAACCAGAGGGGGAAGGTATAATACGGAGGGAAAACGAGTTGAACCTTCACATACACACACTGCATTCATCTCACAAGAGGTGAGACACATGAATATACAAACAGTCTATTTAATGTAAGGATTTTTGCTTTCAGTGAATGTCCATCTGTAGACTTATTTGCAATTCAACATGCCATAGTAGCAACCATCGGTTGGGACTGAGCCCCGAGGCGTTCGACCATGAGACAGAGTCAGCTTGCTGGATTACTTGTGACACGTTGGGGCTATTGTTTTCACAGCTCATAAGGTACCTAAATCAAGATTCGACATTTCACACCTGTAGCTGTAGTGGAATGCATGCCGTCGCTACAATGGGTTTGTGAGGACACGTCACCTGGGAGTGTAGTGTGTACTGGAGCAAATAAAGCCAGAGATTAAATAACAAATAAAAGTCCTTCAGTTAACTTTTCTTAAAACAGAGGGGACATGGAGGAATAATCATATGCTTGAAGCTGCTTTCAGATCTGCTGATTCAGAGGTCAGAGTTAAGTTACTGTAAAATGAAAAGTTATTTCCATCCATTGTACATGAGTAGTTTAACCTTTTTGGAAATAAACTTGTTTGCTTACTCTTCGACAGTGAGATTAGATGTATATTAATGGCAAATCAGGACTTGGTTAGCCTAGCGTAAAGGAAATAAAACAGCTAGCTGTGACGCAGCTTTGCGTCACAGCTAGCTGTTTCTGCCTGTAATGCAACAGCAGCAGGACATCTCGGTTTTACATCAGGAGATACTGAGCAGAGTTCAGAGACAGCTGACCCTAATCACAAACCCTAACTAAAGAAGTAGAAGACTAATATCTGGAAGTACAAATTGAACCGCAAACCACCTGAAGTTTGCGGCTCCAAAGAGAGAGAGCTGGACTCTTTTTGGGAAAAGAGCTTTTTCTTGCCAACGGCACAGACCAAATATTAAACTATAGAAGACACTGATGAGGGTAGAATTTATTATTTTTAAGATGGTCCTTTTAATGGCAATGCTGGTCTGTTGGTCCATCCATCTGTCCAGGCACACGTTAGTTCAGAGCAATAAACACTGCTGTGACCTCGATATGATCCCACTGCAGAGCGGCGGCCGTGAGCGAACCTGCAGGTAACGCTCACATGCACCAACACGCACCACAAACAGCTTGCATTACAACACAGACAGGGAGCGTGGCTTCCTTCTCTGCCCAGGTAGGCACTTCTTCACTCTAGCTTTACATAGCAAATAGTTGTTTGATGCTATATCTATACTGAATATTGAGGTTTGAACCTTTACCTCTCCTCTTACCAATGGGGGTCTCCATGTCAGAGGTATACTTTCTCTCATATCTCAGTGATATATAACAGTGATTTATTATATACCCAAGTTCTTCATGACTTTTTCAATCAATTTGTTCCTCATGACATAGTATCATTGTTTCAGTTTAAAAAAGCTTTAATTGAGATATTGATAAGTCAGACATATTTCTGAGTTTGTGTTGACAAATGAATAACACCCATATAAAGGTAAAGGGGAATGTATAGACAGTTGGCAAAAATAGACCATGAAAAACATGACCTTGGATATTTCAGTCTATTTAAAAAGCAAGTTTAATCTTCTTTTTTTCTTTTCTTTTAGATTGCTTCAGAAAAACAAGTTAATCACAGTTTTTGTCACGTTTTCTGTGCATGGTTTTGATGTACATGACTAATTGTTTTACCTTGATGCACAGAACATTCTAGCGATCATTTCTATTTGTCATAAGGCAGCAGAAATGAACACCAGAGTGATTGTTTTTGGTGGCTGGAGGTAAGATATCAAAGTCAGTGAGGATTCTGAACATGTCTTCAAAAACATGTAAAGGCTTGTTAAATGACCTGTCGCCGGCTTTAATCCTGCTCTGATGAAAACAGAGGCTTATTTCTGAGACTTTAATCATCAATGTAAAGGGGATGATTAAACGAGCCGCACTGACGGGAGCTAACTGAAAACAGGAGTAATGAACCGGATTCCATTTTTAATGACGTCCTAATGTATCAGCCTAAACCTACTTCACACCTTAAAGAGATGAACTAAGTTAACTTGCAAACCAGCTAGTCCTAGCTCTCTTTAGCCTAGCATCACATCATGCAGCCTCCATGTTGTTTTAACAGTATTCTATAATAATTGTATCATGTTTTGGCACAAAGGGACTGCCACAGAATTCATCATGTGTTCTCAGACGAGTCGCATCACCTGTGGTACTCACAGGAGGATCTCAGCTTCACTGTGAGGCAGCGTACTTGTTATGGGATTGTGTGTGCGTGAGGTAAAGGATCGGATCACATTCAATTCCTCCTACCACCAGGATTTGCAAGTCAAATCCATCTGAAAGGCATGCGTCGCGCTAGACCTGAGCATGACATCATTTGGAGAAGTGATGCATTGTGTTGTGTGTCAGCCAGAGCTGAGTGCTGCACACGTGTGTTGTTGTTGCGTAGAACACATCTAGAGCACAGAAAAGAAACATGGTCTGTCTGTGTGTGTCTGTCTGTCTGTGTGTGTGTGTGTGTGTGTGTGCGTGTGTGTGTGTCTGTGTATGTGTGTGTTTGCATGTGTCTGTGTGTGTCTGTCTGTGTGTGTGTGTCAACTTTACTGCCAGAAAGACTTCACACGTTGAATCTAACTTCTATTTCAGAGTTTTTCAACTCAAATTCAGTCTGACAGAATCATGCAAATGTCCAGAACATCACAATGATGTGTAATCTGTGCTTCATGACGTTGTGTCATTTATTTTGTCTGTCGTCTGTATTTAGTCAACAACTGACTGTCAAAGAAAATAGTATTATTACTGATTTCCAATTAAACTGGATTAATTATAAATAATAAATACATAATCTGCTCTTATTTCAAGTAAAATAAAGGCTGGATTAAAACAAAAAAATGTTTTGAACTAAATTCTCCTGCAGCTTTAAATGTAAATTCTAGTCTCAGACCTCAAGGTTCTAGTATCAGACCTCAAGGTTCTAGTCTCAGACCTCAAGGTTCTAGTATCAGACCTCAAGGTTCTAGTCTCAGACTCAAAGGTTCTAGTATCAGACCTCAAGGTTCTAGTCTCTGACCTCAAGGTTCTAGTCTCTGACCTCAAGGTTCTAGTCTATGACCTCAAGGTTCTAGTCTGACCTCAAGGTTCTAGTCTCTGGCCTCATGGTTCTATTCTCTTACCTCAAGGTTCCAGTCTATGACCTCAAGGTTCTAGTCTGACCTCAAGGTTCTAGTCTCTGACCTCAAGGTTCTAGTCTCTAACGTCAGGGTTCTAGTATCAGACCTTAAGGTTAAGACTTTCCTCTTTGACAGCGCTTATAGTTAGACCCCGATCTTTGACCCAGGAAGCTTTCTGTCAGAGGTTGGGTCAGACAACTCTCCTCTGGATTCACGAGGGTATCCACCCCGTGAGTCAGTCAGAAGGCTTCATTATGTTACTCATTCTGGTCACATGACATCTGTTGCTTCTGTCCATCCTGGAGAGGATCCTCCTCTGTTGCTCTCCCTCAGGTTTCTTCCCTTTTTCCCTGCTAAAGGGTTTTTACTATCATTATTTGGGGAGTTTTTCTTATCCAACGTGAGGTCCTGGGACAGGATGTCATGAGTACAGATTGTAAAGCCCTCCGAGGCAAATCTTGTATTTGTGATTTTGGGCTTTACAAAATAAACTGAATTAAATTGAAAGTTCTAGTCTCAGACCTCAACGTTCTAGTCTCTGACCTGAGGGTTCTATGCTGAACTTCATCTGGTTCTTAAACCACTTGTTTCAGCTCATTTCTCCTCTCTGTTACCATCATTGTTGATCAGGTAATTCATGGGTGTCATACTGGTCTCTTAGCTTTGTTTTTCTTACGTTCTTCTGAAGATGTGTGCTTTGTCTCGTAGTGGCACTTCACAACAAACTTTTAATATCGCTGCACATGAGACCTGCTGCTTTTGAACTGGTTGTGGGAACAATAAACAACAATTTGTTCATTCCTGATTGAAGGCTCTGGTTAAGATGTCCACATTTCTCTTGGAGCGGCAAGTGAAATAACTTCTCTGAGTCTACCGGGTCTCTCCTGTGGCTCCGTGTGTGTGAATATTGCACTCGAGAAGGATCACGTGAGAGGATTTACAACGCGTGCAATTGGCCGGAGTGTTTCCTGGAGCGCTGAACGAGCGCCGTGAAGGCGGGAAAAACTGTGCCCGTTAAATAGAAGTGATCCATGAAAATGTAATAATTCATAATTTTCTATTAGTTTTTGGTCCAGAGACAACAGCGTCTGGGTCCGGCCCCCTTGTTAGTGACCCGTGGTCCATTTCATAACCACAGTGGTTTTGTGAAAGCCAGCGACTGATTTATACCTCTGCTTCGTGTATATCCCTGATATTTAGGCCAGTAGAACTTACATGACTTAAGTGTGTTTTTTGTGTAAATGTCCCCACGGTAAGACTTCATACTAACCTAAAACACTCATTACTGCTCATGAGATCCGTGTTCCGCTTCATAACTGCAGTGGTTATGTCAAAGCCAACTTATGGAGAAATGACCTCAGCTAAGTGTATTTCTTATCTTGAGTAAACCCAACTGGAGTGTGTGTTGTAAGTGTGAAGTTGTTTTGCGGGTCTTCTCTTTGTTAGAAACAAGTAATAACAATAACATGTCACATATTAAATTAATACGGCAAACTTGTTGTCAAACAGTTATTAACTCATTGTGTAGTAGTGAAGGAACATTACCATTCATTCTGTAAATCAGCCTCTTTAGCTGCTAAATGCTAATCTATGTTCAACTACGCGTTGAGCAGCTCGTGCACAGTGGAATATTAGAAGCTTTTTATTTATTTATTCATTGGAGAATACAGCTGTCTGCCGCTGCCATCAGCCTGAACACGAGAGAAAAGTTGCAGCTGGATGGATATAAAATGAGTCGACACTGTAAGACTCCCTAAAGCCGACCGGAGCTGCAGATTTAAGTCATAATTCTTTGTAGGTACATTGTTATTATAAAAGAATAAATATAGATTACAGCAGCTTCGAAGCTGCACTAATCAATATGTGCTTATTAACAGTGGATCGTACCACTATGTGCCTGTGAAAGGGGTGTAACTCTTCTGGTTTATGGAGTGCTTATGACTTCTAGATGAGTCCTAAACAGGGAAAGCTCAGAGAAGCAGCTGTGCACTTCTCTTAAGGTGGGGAAGTTCACCAGATGTTCAGTCGTCAAAACAACAAGTAATTCCTCATTTTGTGAGTTTTTTCATGAAAAAGGTAAACACAGCACTTGTATCTTAAAACAGATGATGTACATTGCTTAACATTCAAACAGTGAAGTAAATGTATGCAAATGTGTACAATAGAAATACACTTTTTAATAAAAACCTGAATACAAGTGCAGTCTGAGTAGCGTCATGTTGACGGTGAATAAGGACAGCAGCAGTGTATATTTATATATATATATATATATATATATATATATATATATATATATATATATATATATATATATATATATATATATATATACATATATATATATATTTGGTGTTGGTTCTGATGGATGGAAAGGGCTGCCTGGCTTAATGCAGTTATTCTCAGAGATGCCCTCCCACCCACAGCTGCATCTCCACCAGATGAAACCAGACAGGAGGTGGACATAAACCATACATAATTCCATAAACCAGGCACAAAAAAAACCTCAGCAGAAATGTTGTCTTTGACTTCAACCACAGTTGAAGAAGAAACAAGAAATAAACAAAACAGTGCAAAACAATACAGGTTCAGGTTTAGGATTCCAGTAGTAAAATATAGACTTGTCTGATGACATCATAGAGACAATGTTGATGCAGCATTAGCTGGAAGATGGTTTTGGCTCACTGTCTCCCTCCATATTAATAGGTAGCATATAAAGTATGCTCTAGTATTTAATAAAGGAGTCACATCCAGTCCGTTAGCAAGAAAAGTTACAGAGTCCTACTCTGCTGCTTCACTGCACCAGATTGATTTTAGCATCAGGACATCCTCCACAATGGTTCACCCCGCTCTCCGGTGTGCTTTAAAGGTTCCCCAAAGGCAGCGGGAACGATTCACCTGTGTCTGTGCAGTGGTAAACAACATGTACCTGTCACTAAGTATGCTTATGACTGCGTCCAAGCCAAATGTGTCCCTGCCAAATATTATGTACAACAGAAAGTTCTGCAAACACTGGGCTGTGAGACTCTGTCTTGTACCGATGCCAAAGGGAGTCCACGAGCGACACATAATGCAATTGACAAACAATAACAACTGGCGAGCTGTTGCTGACATGAATGCAGAGGCGGGGGCGTCATCCAAATTCACTTATTAAAGACAGGACTAGAGCCCCAGAAGTCATTATCAGTCCGTCTCAATCTTGTGCTCCAAACAGGTCGTGTCCTTGTGAGCGTCAGCAGAGACGCTGGCTGCTCAATGTGGACGTCACATATATTCCTGTTACCGGCAGTGGATTACTGCCATCCTCTGGGAACAGCATGAAGGTAGTAGTGGAACATGTGTTATTGCTGTCCTTGAGCCAGTTTGATCCTTTTGTTGTAATAACACCAGGGGGTATCTGTCAGTTACCAACAGTCAATATCTTCCTGTGGAGAGCAACCTATTAATCAATGTTAGTGAATGTAAGCAATTCTCCTGCAAAGGAGAAGACAGTTTGAGTTTCATTCTGTGTGAAGGCCGGCGGACAGCAGCCTGTGTGCTAAACTGTTAGCCTGCTGCTAGCTGTAGCTTCATATCCAGTGGATCGTCATGCCAGTGGCATCAATCACCTAACTAAGAACGTGAAATAGTTGCACTTCCCAAAATATCAAAGTATGCAACTTGATATAACTTTTCCATGAAACCACATGTTTGCCCAAAAACTATTTGGAATCACATCAATGTTCCTCGGTCACCACGGACTCCCACACACTCCCCCATACGTCAGAACCATTAATGTGTAAACATCTGCCGAAAAATAGATTCACCGAAGGCAGTATTATATCCTGTTAATGTCTGTTTTAGGAAATCTTTTTAATAATTTGAATTAGCGCAGGATTGTATGGGCTTGGAGAGAGACACAAAAAGTGTCTTTTAATTAAATATTTTGTAGATAAAATACATGTGTGTTCAAGTTGAAGTGTGCTTCACTCACTCCAGGCAGCAGGCTCTGAAACAGCTCAACCGCAGCGCAGGGCGTTGCGATTGGATGCGACTGTCAACAACCACGGATGGCCGGTGGCCAGAGAGGCTCAATAGCCGCTCAGCACCTTGAGTTCTGTCCAGGCTCATGATAGCATAACGAGGAGCAAGGGCTTTTATTCACACATCACGTGACCTGTAAGATTCCCGGCTGGCTCGCCACGCCCGGTGACGGAGGCTCGCGCCGGCGCAGACTCGACCTGGCACGGCAGCGCGGCACCTCTGGCTCCGCATAAAGACAACGGCGTGCGTCTGGGCCCGGCGCCCGGCGGCCTGGCCCATTGTCATGATGATGCAGCAAATGAAAAATGAAATGCACCTTCCGCCGTTGTTCCTCTCTCGTGCCGAGCTCGATGTCGCGTACATGATTGACTCGCCGGGCGAGTGATTTGCAGCACGAACCATCAGCTCAGACACTGAAACAGCACACATTCTGCATTTGTATTGCACTGCTACACACTGCTCGAGAGGCGTATTTTCTTCTTCCTGAAATAGAAGAGATCAGGACCGGCAGTGTTTGCTGGTCCTGATCTCCTGGAAATGCATTCCCCTCGGAAATCCCCAACATGAGAGAAACAAACATCCTCCCCGTGATACATTAGCTATTCATTCACATTTGCATGGTTATGTCGGCTGCTGCCAAGACTCACTCTCTGTGCAATGCTAATCAAATCCTGCAGCGGCTGGATAAGACCACTGCACCCTCCCTTTGAGCCGCAGCCAACACTAATATGAATGACTCATTTGCAATGTAAAACAAGATCAATTAGTAATCCAGCATGGAGGGTGCATGCAAACCACCCTTAACCTAAAATATAAAAACCTGTTTCTCCAAATGACAGGCTGTTGTGGTGCTTTATGTCTAAAAGGATTACACAGTTCTGGATGGGCTGCAGTGAATAGTGAGGCTCGGAAGGAATCTGTTTCCCTTTCACAGAAATAAAAGAAACCTTTTGCACAATTGCCTCAAACTGTCTTTCAACGTCAGAGCAGACTTTTCCTTTCAACACTTTGAGGTCATTGCAATTGTGTTGAATTCAAATGATTCTGAATGCTACACGGCCTTTGCACCTGCAATCAACGCACGCCATACAATCTCTCTCTCTCTCTCTCTCTCTCTCTCTCTCTCTCTGAAGATTACCGTGGTATTCCAGATGCGGGTTGAGGACCTCATTTGAGGGATATTGCATCTCTTATCCTATATTGCAGCTTTCTCCTTTACCCCCCGCTGTGGTGCTTACCAAAATGGAAACCACCGTTCCCACTCGAGAGTGTCAGGAGAGTTTAATTATCTTGTTAAGGCACAAAAAGGATTTGTGTGTCCCAGGATCAAAGTGTATTGGAGGGATTGGGAGTCATATCTGTAAACTCTGCAGATGCTCCAAACGGGTCTCTGGACTGAGACTTTAATGGGAGCGCTGCTAAGTAGAGGGTGACATGAAGGGGGAGAGCATTTCCCTCTTTTCTATCTTGGCTCTGATTTAATTCTTCCCATTCCCATCCGGTCGACTGACTTTTGTAGTTATATAGTTATATGTATCCAATCCATTCATCTCCATCCTTGTTTCCACCCTAAGTAATTACTTCCTGGATGGAACCAGCTCCGCCACTGAGGTTCATATAACCACGTGTTTATGTAATTTCTCTTTGATTATATACAGACTCAGAGGATGTGCTGTGTGCTAAGGCTTATCCTTTTCAGTCCCGAATAATCAAATGAATGATGACTGAATTCTCTTGAGCTGCTTCAGTTTCAGGGTCCTGCTGTTGTCCATGCTGCCGTATGCTGTCACAGCTTTTATCTTTTAATGTTGTTAGTATCACACGCGCTTCTTCCTTCTATGACAAGCACAATGTCCAATCATGTCTGCTTTGTTCCACCAACATGTTTAGTTTAGTATCACAAAAGCATCAAATCATAACCATTAGGAGGCGGTAACTGGATCATATCTGACATCCCTGCAAAGTTCAATGACTCATGGATTATCAAAACAGTTGTAAAAAGGCTTGTTTTGATCTGAGGCAACCCTGTTTCCCACACCATTAGGTTCCAATGACACAAAACGGAAATCTGAATTTTACATCTGGATAACAGTCACAGTTTAAACAGCTTTAAACACGAGGTTAATGCTATGAATTGAAACAAGAACTTGTATGTTTAGACAACAAAACACCCAAACTCCTCCCTCCCTGGACCTCCGTCAACTCATTTTGAACTTAAACAAAAGTAATCAAAATACTTCTCGACACGTCATTCACGAGTAGTTTTTGTTGCAAGGGAACATTAATTATAAGAGTCTTAAAACCTTCTTGGATATTACACAGGGACTGGACTGTAATGCATACCACGAGTAATGCTTGGTAAAGAATGCAAATAACCCTATGAATGATATGTCAATCAAGACAACACAAGTTAATCAAACTGTGGAAGCTTTATTGGATAAAGGCTTTTGTGTTGACCATGTGGATTAGTCACAGCAATAGAGATAGAGCCCTGTGATAGGCTGCCAGTCAGAGAACCAGCAGCATATAGAAGTGGATGGGCAAAGCAGCGATCCCCAGAATGCCACACACCGGCCCTTTAGTGTCGCAAAAGTCTGGCTAAATCACTCAGAGATATCTGGTACGTCTAGTTCTTAATCTATCCAAGACCGGGTCCCACATCTTGTCAAACATTGTCAGGGAGTCCTTCATTTTCCACCTTATTCATTCCAGGTTGACAAAATGAAGGACTTTGCTCATCAGGAAAGGAGGTATAGTGGATTTCTACTAAAGCAGTACCAAGTCCAGCCTGGACAGGTTGGCTGTGAAGGCTGCCTCTGGAGGAAAGAGGCTGGTAGCTGGAGTTACCCCACAATGCAAGATGCTCTGTGGATGTTCTAGTAGTTTGGGTTGTAATATAGAGCATATATGTTTTTATCGGGAATATTAAATCATTTAAAAGTTACTTTTGGTCCAATTTATACAAGGAGTAAATTTGAATGTCTAAAATTCAGTGACATCACGACAGTGTGACTACTGCACAAGGAGGACCAACATGAAACCAGGAAGATCTCCAGTAACGCCTCAGAGCAGCAGAATGTACCTCAACTTCATGAAACTACACTGATTTGTGGAACACACAAAACAAATAGCAGCTTTCTATTGATTTGATTAGATTTTTGTATATTTTAAGTTTTCTTTTGTATTGCAGTGCATGAACATGTGACTTTTGATCATGTCCAAGCTATTTTGCCATTTATCTGTCTCAATTGAAAGAAGGAAAAGACTGTTTAGGTTAAACAGTAGACTTGGGCTCACTGACAGTGTGACAGCGTTGTGTTGGCTGCTGGACGCGTAGCATCCTGTCAGCCGCTACTGTGTGTGCATGTATGTACTACAGAGCTCTGTGTACAGATTTACTGCATAACCTCCATCATGGTCCTGACAGACAATTGTAAAGTCTAAAGGCTCTTAGCGCGTCTGAGGCCATGTCCCCACTAATACGCTTGCAAATTAAAACGCAAATCTTTTGCTTCGTTTACACTGAGCGTCAACACAACACAAGAGTTTTAGAGCTGAAAGTAGATACATTTAAAAATGCTCCCAAGGATTGATAACTCCAGAGCTACCTGCTAGTTTGGACAGACGTAAACGCTGAAGTTTGTAAACAAAGACATAGACGCTCACATTCACAACTTCATTGGGTCTTCTCGGTCACGACGCATCTTTTCCTGATTCGTCACACACCTATCACATGACCCAACAACAACAGCCTTGATTACTGATGCACGAGCAGGTCACTTCAACATGGATAACTGATTACTGACTTTGCTGACCTTGTTGTCTATACTAGCAGCTGTTGTGCAGTTCAATTCTGCAATTTCTAAATTTTACGACTGCCAACTTGTGGAGGAAGCAGCTGTTATTGGAGCAATTAGGAGGCGGCGTGTCCAGCGGCGTGATCACCCCTACATTTAAAATCACATTTAAATCACGATCTGGTGCTTGGAGGAGGACGATGGACACAAAACGGAGGACTTTCCTTTTCTTATTAATGCTTAGTTTGTATTATTGAGGCGACTATAATACTCTGTCGTATTTTCTGTAACTGACCAACCAATTTACTTCCTGTTTACACCAGAACTCGCATGGAACTATGTAAATAGTCACAAGATATTTGTTTTCAGGCTTGCTCGTATGGACGACAATCATTTCGCATACGATGCTTAAAATCACGGTTTTAAACGGAAACATATTTGGATTTGCAGAGCCTCAATTTCTGTAAAAAGGTGTCTTTTGCCTTCCGTATCGAATGATAGTGATGCAGAAAATCAACCTTATGATTTCATTTACATGCTTTAGTTAGTTTGTTTTTTTTGCTCAATTGAGATCCACAAGAATATTTTACACAGATGTCACATCCACATCTCTGTTCTACACGTCATAAGTGGATTATGGCGTTGCTTTGCCTCCTCAGACCGCTGTTGAGGAATGCTGACTCAGCGTGGGTTTGCTGAACATAAAAATAAGAAGCCCTCCTTGTCTGCTTATCAGCAAGCCAACCGCTTCCCACGAAATCCTCCAGGACGAGCATTGTTGAGGAGCACAAGCTCTCTATATGGACAAACACGAGTCTCCTAAAAGGTGCTACAGCAGCGCAGATCCTCTTGTTAGCCACCCAGAGTGTTGTCACGCATTTATACCATTATGTTAGAAAGGAAAAGGCCCGGCCATTGTAGTTGTTTCATGTCGCCGACATGCTCTTTATTGCAAAGAAAGACAACCCAACAATGGTTCTGAGACGATGTAAGAAAAAGCTTTTTTTACCGATGTTTTAGAGAACATTATCTCTCTGTGGTGCTTTTCACCTGCGTCCACATGACTGCATGCAGGACACTCAGGTGTGTGTCTGTTTGCGAGGCGCCTGCAGCAGAGCTGAGGTGTGAAGCCGTGCGTCCTAATGCGCTCCGGTGGGCGTGTGATGGGGCACTAACACTCCTTGAACACTCACCTCCGCTCAGCTGAACATGAAATGAAAATGCAGTGCCGCGCTGCCGGGGCGCAGCGGAAGGAAAGGCGGTGCAATCTTTGCATCAGCACAGCTTCGCATTAAGGATTAGAAAGCACTGCGGGCAGCGTTTTGTTCCCAGCGCAGCAGCAATGACTTAGTTTTTTGTTCATTTTCTTTTATTGAGCTATTTGCGCTTAACGCTCATCACTGAGAGCACTTGATCATATCTGGTTTATAGGTTTTGGAAAAAGAGCTCATTGCCATGGTCATGTGCACACAGTTTGCATTCCAGGAAATCATCTGCTCACTTCAGTGTAATGGGCCAGCGGTCTGATTGGGTAACCACGGGATGCTCTTATTCCAGGGTTTGTAGCCGGATGTTTCCTTTGTCTGTACAACGTTGAGTGCTTTTTGTTTGAAAGCTTTGCTAATAGCATCACATAATCCTCATACTTTACTCTCGCTAAATTTAGAACTACAACATCCTTGACATGTAGCGTGTAGGCTCAGGGTATTCCAGCCATCTCTTGTCATTCTTGTTTTTTAATGTTTCCTTCTCACAGTAACCCTTCTAATGGAGCTACGTGCCCGTTACTGATCCTCCATGGCCTCAATGTCCACTCACCGCTCTAGATGATGAGCTGAAACTAGCCGGAGCGCAGTACTTCAGTGTACTTGATGGTAGATCTGGATACTGGACAAGGTTACTCAGCCAGGAATCCTCCATGCTGACCACGTCCAACACCATGTATGGCAGATATCGGTTCAAGAGGCTCCCATTTGGAATCATTTCTGCACAGGACGAGTTCCAGAGGAGAGTTGATGAGGCCTGCGAGGGGCTTCAGGGTGTCCGCCATGGTGGATGACATTCTGATGTATAACCTCGCCAAAGTGGAGAGAACCAGAGAGAGGACTAAAGCTCAACAAAGACAAAAGCATCATCTGCGTAACTGAGGTGAGCTATTTTAGACATAAACTGACAAGAGAATGCATCAAGCCCGACCCCAACAAGGTCAAGGCAATTATAGAAACGACTCCCCCGAAGCAGCAAAGCAGAGCTGGAGACCGTACTGGGCATGCTCACCTACCTCTCCAAGTTTGTACCCAGACTTTCAGAGACAATCGCCTGGTCATTGTAACTGGTCATTGAAATTATTCGTCTGAATTACTATGTTCTTTATTAATGTGAGTTACTGAGCACAAGAAATGAAAACAGCTAGATTTGTCAGACCGAACATTTACTTTTTGTTTTAATACCATTTTTGATTTCCTCTGAGGCCCACGAGGTGATTGTGAATAGCTGCTTTAGTCGATAACATTGTTTCACGGTTTTATCAGGGACAACGTTCACGGCAGAAGCAGAAGAATTCTCTTTCTACTTCCACGCTTTCCTCTTGCTCGTACAAACCTGATAGAAGCTTCATGCAGCCTCGATCAGAGATGAGGATGCGGCTGCAGACGTCTAGGTAAACTCATGCAAAGCCGTCAAGTAAAAATTCTTCTCAAAATGAGCAAAACATCACATTGAGTCTAACTCAAGTCATATATTATATATAGTTATACTTATTATTTCGAGTTATATTTATACCTTAACCCCTGACACAAACATACAATGGAGTTCTCGTAGCCCTGACCAGGTAAAGAAGAGCTGTCCGATGTCAGAAAGACTTACTGGGCCAACGTTTCTTTGACAGACCGCTGTGTAGCTTCATTGATAATGGCTTCAGCTGCTTTCATGCCACATTAAGCTCATATGTTCAATGACTTCTCCCAGACTGTTATTTGATTCCATTCAGCGGACAACTGACCTCTCCCGGCAGGGACGAGGGGCATCGTCAGCCCGTCAAAGGCCCACCGAGGCCCCTTCACCCCTTTGAACAACAGCCTGTGAGCCTGTGAGCTCTTTGCCACTGATGTGCAGTGAGTGCAGGAACCCCGCTGGGTAGCCGTCACCTCGGTGTCACGCAGCCAGCGCGGCAGGGTCTGTGGAGCGCTGCCACGTCGGCGCAGCACCGTGACGGGAGGTTCAAAAGCTTGTTCACATGCGTCCAACTCAGAGCAGCGTGCTCATCTTTTCCTATTCAAACATGGTCAAAAGGTGTCATTGGATTTTTTCATTTCAAAAGGCCAGACGAACATGTGCAACAGGAAGTGGAGCAGTGCTACAATCAGAGGTGTTAATATGTGGAAATGTTGTTTGCTGCGTAAACACTGCTGACTTAAGAAGTAGAAGCAATTCCCCTCTCTGGTAGCTGTGAGGCGTCTTGTCAGTGTTGACATAGATGGAAATGACAGAGTTATTTTCTGGATTGCAGAGCGAGGGGAAAGCACAGCGTATAAACGTCTTCTCATCAGCAGGAAGTGCTGCTCGCCTCAGAACGCTCATCCTGCTGAGGCCGGCTAGCTCCTCCCACTGCTGGCCCCCTCCCTCCAACAGCAGCCAATCAGACATCAGCAGCAGGATGACTGAGGTCGTGTGAAGAAGTGCAGGAAAGACTACAAACTGTTGTGTATTAGATTGTTTGGATGTTCCAAGTCGTGTGTGTACTCATTGAGGTGTGTGTCTCCGTGTGGACGAAATCCTAGATTTATTCAGTTGGTTCAATAACTAGTTACAGATTGCTTAAAGAAAACATCATACTAATAGAAAAGTAAAGGAATTTATTAGATATGGCGAGGTTCAAATAGTTCATTTACTCTATTAATAGGAATTGTAATTTTTTGTAAATGATCATTGGTATCTTCGGGTGATGACGTTGTGTCCATGTGTATTGTACATATATTGTCGATATACTGTATACACTTACCTGTAGATGGTATGTCTGGGCTGATGAGAGGGAGAGGTGTAAGGAGCTCATTTTGTCTTCTCTCCTCCTGAACTGTTTCTTTACCTCCAAGGCCGCTCGGCCACGTTAACACACCGACACCCGGTCCTGCTCCTTCCCATCAATAACGGGGAAACATGCGAGATGTAGCTGGTACACTGACAGCTTCTGCATCATGTGTTGGTCCAGGGCCCTGAGCTGTTGTCTCGTCCAGATCGTACTTTAGTTCTTTGATACTTTTGATCACGTCGGCCCTAAAAATCTATTAATCAAGCTAAATGAAAAAGCAACTCATGAAAGATGAGACAGTGAACACTGAGTGTTAAAGATGAACCTAAACTCACGACGCCATTGTTGCCTGGTTACTGTACTTTAGTCCAGAAGCAACGGCTAAATGAAACGTGTTCCTGGAGTTCTCCGTGATGCCCGGCGGCACTCAGGAATCATAGAACATGCTCATGACAAACAGAAGAGAGTGGAGCATCGTCCAGTGGGAGCATCTCCACTGATCCTCATTCATCTCACTTCACTAACATTCACTGCAATTTTCTTTACAAATGCGGATTCAATTCATTAAATTGTAATATGGTTATTACTGGAGAAAAAAAATAGCCTGTAAGTTTTGCTTCCCAGACGTTGAGTCAGTATAAAGCAAATTCAGAGTTCTGGACGTGTGGACAAATATTTATCACGGGATTAAGATGATTAGTAAATCATCCACTGTTAAGTGTGCTGTTGTGTGTGTGGTGCGTGGACCTTCCTCCCGCTCCAGCAGGAGAAGCCCCAGTGTGACATGACGCAGTGTCTGTGCCTGCTCCAATTGTTCCACAGCATCTATCTCCCATTACTCTGAGAGCCTGCACCCTCACAGCTCATCTATAATTCAGAGCCAGTGCGCTCCTTGACACAGTGCAATTAATTAGTCTTTTTGTTCATTAAAGGCATGGCTTTTAGAAGACCATCATGTTTTATTTTGGTTTTAATTACTTTGTACTTTGGCAGGCTTCTATTTCCAAGATGTATGGAAGGCAGGCCCCGACCGCTATCCAATTAGAAGCAGATCTCCTTGTTGATCCGTCCTGATGAGGAGAGCGCAGCAGCCAGCGCTGCTTTCAGCGTGTGTGGAGGAATGTGACTCGATTCATTTTACATGGGACGTAATGACATTTGCATACCTTTGAAATGATCTTCAGTTCCTGCGGGTCAATTGATTTGCCATTCAGCTGTAAAGCGCCAAGAGACTCATAATGCATGAGTCGTACTGCACAGCGGGTTTCATCTGCCCTGCGGCGCCAGGCAACAATCAGACGAGACAAACCAGAATATTAAACCTCACAATATGTTCGCGGCGATGGATTAAGTGACAAATTACAATCCTCTCTATATGGATTTTTCAGAAGCCATTTATATTCGAGAGACAAAAAAACAACACTGAATTTCTGCTATGAATGCAGTCATGCGTCATAAACAATCAAAACAAATAATAAAGTATGCGTGTTATTTTTCTGTCCATTTCAAAAAGTAAAAAGTCTAAAGGGCTGCACATTAGGACGATTGCAGTAATAAAGGTCCACATCGGATACCTCCACCAACCAGACCAGTAACAGTTTACAAATGCCATATTTTTGTCACATTTATGTTAATTGTCATAATGTCCCCATCATGGGGAGAGCATTCCTTTAGTTTTTAGGTGGTATCTCCTTCAACCTTTTCACTGTAAATAGAAGACACACTTTGTAAGAGGACATTTCCTGGTGTGTAGTCCAACTAATATTATAACCTGATTAAAAATGGTAAGGGTGTCCTTTAGAATTGGTAGATATGTGAAGGTCAGACATCGCTGCTGGAACATCATCTGTAAAGTAATAGCTTATGTTCTTTATCCCCTCCCTTGACTCCTCTAATGTCAGGGTGGGCCTTACTGGCAACGCACGGCATCTCTTAGAAAATAATGAACAGTAATGGACTTAATGAACACGGCGTGGCCTCTGCAAAGGTTAAAAAGGCGGGCCCCAAGCCATTTGTCATCATTGCAGCCTTTGGTTCTTTATATGACACATTCACCCAGTTAACCCATAATTTAAGCCAGAGATGGTCTAAAGTAAAAAGTAGCATTTCATTTTATCAAAAGCTTTCTTCAAACCGAGCTGGATAACGGTTATTGGATTGTTTTCTCTTCTGGCTTAAGCACATTGAGGATACTAGAGAAACATGTCATCATCTTGTGTTTATTTTGGCGCTTGCTGTGGATGAGTGGTGGTGTTTCTGAGCCCCAGCTTCTCTTGAGCTAACCCTTCACTTTACTGCAGCAGGGTCTGACAAGCGGTCCTGAAAAGTCCTGGTTGGTTCTCCTACGTCTCCCTTCCCTCCAGTGGGCCACTGAGCCTCCAGCAGTATGGCGTCGGCGATGGCTCCCATTAGGAACCGAAGGAGTAGTGAGGAGAAGCTCTGCTCCTGACTGGAGGAGGAGCACTGGGCCTCCCTGTGGAGCTCCTCCTGCAGCTGAAGCCGGATGGTCCGGGTCAGTCCGGATGGGTTGGTCATTGTCTGAGGCCCCACTCGAGTCCCAACTGTTGGAGTTTCTGGTGAACATACAAGATTTTGTCCGATTTTGATGGATCCAATTACGAATATTGATATAAACATAGCCAATGTTCTTGAAGATGGTCTTGTGTACTCAGTAGGTCAGAGAGGCAACAGAATGGCTTTGATACATAATTTATTCATACGCTTCCTTTAGAAGTTGGAGCTATACTGTACATCTTTTCCTGAAGCTGTCCTTTTGCAATACGTGGGCAAGAATATCTATAAACTCTTTATTAAACTCCACTTGGAGTCCATCCAAATCATTTTCATTGAGGGAATTGCTTTCCTTATCCCGGCTTCCGTGACGTGCAGCTCCAGTCCCTCGGCTTCTTCAGGCTGCAGCTCGGGCGCATGAAGTTTGAAATAAACGGTTTCGTCTCCCGAGTGATGTATTAGTAGATATTGAAGATGTATAGAACAGTCCACAGCACTGCTGAAATACCTTATTTTCTCTTGTTAGCTGTAAACATGTCCTTCCCTGTGTTTCATCACTGGTATTAAAACGGTTTCTCTCTCAGTCATCAAGAAAATAGTTTCTCGTTTTTTCTCCTCTTCATAATAAATTAGTTGGTGGTTTTTACCTGTATGGGTGCTATTGTGGCTTTTTTATTTCATATCTTGTGTAACTAAAATTTTCCTGCAAATTACCCATGAGAAAAGTGTTTGGACATTTTTTTTTCCTTAAGTCCATTCTAGCTCCTTCAGACTCCACGCTCTCTGTCTTTACAGCCACTGTGCTGTAAATCCACTCCACACAGATGCTGTTCAATCTTCCCAAACTCATTTTCTCTGTCCTGGCACATTTCAAAACCTTCCTCAAAGTTTTTCTGAAGGAGGAATATAGCATTACAGTTGTATTCATTATCCGCTCAGTATCTAAATGTGCATTAATAAGTAGTTCCACTGGTGCATGATGTTTCATAGATATTAGACTACTGGTATAATACAATTATCTTTCAGTGAAGTGGCTATTAAAATACAAGTCAACCCTAGAATATGTGTTATGACAGTGGAAGGAAACAAAGTATATTCCCCCTTGGTTGGATTGATTAGCGTCTGAATGTCTGTTAGCTCCACTTCTCTCCAGTGAAGGAGCTCTCCATCACGTATAACAGGGTTGATGACTTTGTTGAAGTTACCTGAATAATGTCATTCTCTGTGTCTTTCAGAAAGAAATGTGGGTTGCCCTTATTGAATACATAATTAGGATGTACCAAAGGCAACCTCTCCATTATTTTTTACTTTAGAAGAAGCTATGAAACATATGGCGTGTAGACGGAGACAATAACTATGAATAACTGTTTTTTCAACAATAAAACAATGTTGGCTGAGTATGTTTCTGTAAGTCATGAATACTTGAAACGTCAACATGTTTCATAGCAGCCACGCTTGAAGGAACACATACTGCCACATGGTTAGCGTTAGGTTTAGGAAACAGAACGACTCGCTTAGAGTGAGTCAAAAAATCCTGATTGTAACGTACCATCGTAGCAACAAAACAACTCCATATAGCAACCATAACCATACGACCAGCATCAAAACACAACCACCGGCCTCGGCTGACATGTTTACGCAACAATATGTAATAAGTTCATCACTAACAGAACAAATGTAAAGTTGATGTTTACTTCTGCGTTCACAGCGGCCTCCTGGCTGAAAATAAATAATATCAAACAAATAACAAACCAACAAGACCAACAACATACCAACAAGACCAAGAAGAAACCAACAAGACCAACAACAAACCAACAAGACCAACAACAAACCAACAAGACCAACAACAAACCAACAAGAACAACAACAAACCAACAAGAACAACAACAAACCAACAAGAACAATGGCCCGGCTGTCCTCAGACATAAGTTCCCAGAGGACCACTATGCAAAAGGAACTCAAATACAATCTTCACTTGGTCCATATGATTGTCTCAGCTGCTGTGCCTGCTCAGTTTATTTCATCAATAAGCAGATCTTCTCACCAATGCTTCAGCTGTTGTGCTCATACACAAATCTCACGGCTAATGTTCTTGTATGGAGCCAGTAAAGTCTCAATAATGGTAAATGTGTAGAGAAAGATTCACAAATGTGCACAGAACTCACAAATTCACAAACATATTTGATTTACAAATGCACACAGAAGGATTAATACATTCAAATGTTTTTAATAAATGTAAAAAAATATATAAATATAGTTCTGCATTTGTATGTATTTATTTGTGAATCGCACTGCATTTGTGGCTCCACATTTACAAGTTGCTTTTTTGAGACTCCCCTGCCCTGGCTTGATTCGCAATTGTCTTTAAAAAAAAAAAAAGAATCTACCCATAGCCAATCAGATGTCGCCCTCATTTTCAACCAATCGCATGAGCACCGCATCACCTTCCCTCCCCATGTGGCTTCATTTGCGCCGGCGAGGAGGCGTGGTTTATCATGAGCGGCCGTCATTCAGACGCTGTTGTGGGACTACTGATGTTATGAACCCAGACACAATGGGGTTTGATGTTCCAACGTTTGTGGGACTTCCACAACAAGTAAAAAGCAAAACTCGTGGTTATTTTAATGGTGTGCTTGAGCAAGACACAAGGGTGACCACACCAGGGATCCGGGTGTTCAATGCCCTGTCCGACGTGAGGCGCAGCATCAAGCCGCACGCGTATTTGTCCTCCTTTTTGGAGTTGCACTGGACCTTAAGAGCGAGTGAAACACAGGCAGAGGAGCACTGACCGCCGGGTGCTGACGAAGCTTCTTTACCCGCCGAGATCAGGCTGCTATACGCGGGCAGAGGAGCCGCCGGGTGCTGACGGCGGCCTATCTTTGATTCTTGACTAACCGACCACAGATTTGATGCTTAAATGACTAACTTCTGGCATGAAAACATCTCAAAATGCGAGCTTCTCTGTTATTTGATGAGTTTTCTCATTAAGTATTTTGAGATACAGCAGCTGTAGACATCTTAACGCTGATTTTTCCAACCAAGACTCGACATGTCACATCAAAGATGTTCTATTGTGAAGATGACAACATCATCTGTTCTTGATGAGAAAATTCACAACTGAAAGTTGACATTCTCTGAATACTGTTGTTGACTCACAAAATGTAATTTTATGATGTTTTCAGGCGAGAAGTTCGTTGTTTAAGCAACAAATCTGTGGTCGGTTTGACAATTACATTTTGTGAGTCAACAACAGTAATCAAAGAATGTCAACTTTCAGTTGTGAATTTTCTCATCAAGAAAAGATGATGTTATCATCTTCACAATAGAACATCTTTGATTTGTGAATCGTTCTCTGCGCATTTACCATTGAAACTGTACTGGCTCCATATATTTGGTCTTTCCAGCACACCAGTTGTATTGTTTGACCTGCTCTAGTCTTCAAGGACTTGCACTCGGCTCCACAAAGCTTTCATGTGTTTATCTTTCCTCCCACTTTCAGTCTTTCACCAATTGGAAGGCTCCTCCAGCTTCTCCCGCACAGCCGCCACTCTGCAACTCCTTTCTCAAGGATTTCTGAGGAGGACCTTGAGCAAATGTTTATGGAACAACTCGAAGTGAAACGCTTCATGAAAGTCGTGTCCAACAGAGCAGAAACATAATTCAATCAAATGTCCAAGTCCCACAGCCAGAGCGGAGCAGGTTGGTCCAGCTGTTGTCCCGGGTGACGCAGCACCAGATGTGACAGGATCCCATTAAAGCCTAACCTACCACTTTAACATGAAATATCCCAGAATGCCCTTTGTTACCGTGTACTTTTATTCGTCCCCGGGCAGCACTTGGTGTCAAATGCAGCGTAAACGTCGGGCTCTGCCGCCTCACCACCTCGTGCCCTCATTAATTGTACCTTAAGTGACACTAAACGCGAGCAGTGAAGCTGCTCAGGTGTTTCTGTCAGCAGGAGGATTCCTGGCTTCACGGGGACACTTTCCATTATTCCCGCAGTCATTAAGTGTTGATGAACTTCCGGAGCGATCTCGTCTAAACATCTGTGGTTCTGCCACATGGAGACCCAGCAGCCATGTTAGACTCGTCCCCGTGGAGCCGTGGAGGGATCGGAGGACGGCAACAAACACATGAACTCTTCTGCGGTAGTTGATAACATCTGGCCTCACACATACATTATGAAATGCGTGGGCCTGTTATGTTTCTGTTTAGCTAGAGTCTCTCCGGCTCATAGTTCTTTCAGTGGTAGCTCTACGTGGATGCATTCGTCAATGCGCTACATGATTGCTTCATCTATTCTGTTTGTTTTGCTTCTTGTCAAACCAACAGCGTAAACATCTTCCTTCATCCCCATGAACACACACACTTGGATATGAAAGACCAGTGTTCATGCTCATCTGCTTTCATCTTTTTATTTTGGGAATGTAAAATTTAATACTTTTATGTAAAATATATTCATGTAAAATTGTGATGTAAAATTAAATATTTCCATTGTTAAATTGATTTTTTAGGTCGTTAAGATTCATTTATTGTAATATGTTCACAGCAATATGGAAGTGCCCATGTTTGATTTATTTGTATCTGAAGTGTGCATAATTGATCTATTATGGACGTTTTTTAATATAACTCTATTATTATTGTAGCTTTTGCTGTCAAACTTCAATCTGTTAATAGAAATTAAATACTGTTCATCACATAACGCACGAGAAGACTCACACCTGCTCTCTGCTCTGCTAATTAAACCATCTCCATGAGGTATCTGCTGCTCACTCTTCAACATGAAATGCTCATGAGTTTCTCTTTAATCATAAACATCATTTTTGCTTCATCTGTGTTTTACCCGGAGGGATGGAGTGACGGTGATATGTTGGTTTCAAGCGTTTGTTATCACCTAAACACACTGAACACACAAAGCACACTGTGAACACACTATGAACACACTGTAAACACACACTGTGAACACACTATGAACACACTGAGAACACTGAACACACACTGTGATCACACTGTGAACACACTGTGAACATACTGAACACACACTGTGAACATACTAAACACACTGAACACACTGTGAACACACTGTGAACACACTGAACACACACTATGAACACACTGTGAAAGGGTTATATCACCGTGTAGCCCCGCCCCTAAAGGGTCCCCTGCATAATGGTCTGTTTGACTCTAACAGACCATAATGTACTAAATGAACATCATGCTGTATAGAAGAAGACTTGACACTAGAGATTGAGACATAAACTCATGTTTACAATGTTTACTGAGGGAATACATCAAGAGAGAAGAAGAGTCATTCTTTTAAAGATTTCATTACAAAAGGCATGTTTTTTAAAAGAAGTTTTAAGCCCCTTCAGAATCGTCTGCCTAGTAAAAAGCCTCATCTAATGCTGAGAGAAGGGGTATTATGCCAAAAACAAACTCAAGTTTATTCCACTTAAACAGAACATGTCGATATTTAGTTAAATCCAGAGGAAGATGAAAGCGCTTCCATCCATCACGGCTCTTTTGAAGCCACGAAAGACGCAATTAAAAGCAAGCTAAAGTTTGAGCTGGTACGCTGGTCTGATATCTGCGAGGCATCTGTGTTTCTTTTGTTATGTCTCCTCCCCCTGTGTCACTGGACGCCGTGCCTCAGATCTGCTATTTATGCTGCGAGGCACGACGCGGCATCGGTCCACTCGAAGAGAGAGGGATGAAAGCCGCAGACACATCTGGTCAACTGCAAAGATACGTCTCCCTCAGGACCTCCTACAGGCGTCTCCACCGGCTCGCACCGCTCCTTTCTGCTTTTAATTAGACAGGTAGCCCGAGAGCCTCATTTGCAGGCCTTTCCAGGGATTGTTTGATCCTTAATGGCCTGCAATGTCAAGACACAGCACACCCGGCATCGCCGTGAAAAACAGGAAGTCTTGCCTCTTCATTTTGACTTGCTGTGGCATGGGCCGTGTCAGAGGGGATTGTTCAATTCACCCCTGAATATTAAATCGGACTGGCTCCAAGTCTCATGCAGCTTTAACTCTGAACTCACATGAATTCTGCCATTCTTCCGATTTCCGTGTGTCGGATAAAGCAAAGCATCCCATTAGAGTGACTCGTCTGTTCATTAGTATGCCATGTGCAGATCCACGCTGCCAGTCCACCCACCTCGACACAAGGCCGCTGTCAGGCTGAATAGCATCAGTGAGGAGCGTTAACGCAGAGGCCACAAAGACGGAATAATGCTCTGCAGACTCATTGCACCAGCTTTGATACAGACTACTTTCAGCATGCAGGATGGGGGCTGCATGGGGCGTAGCAAATGCCTGGAGGGTTTGTGTGTGAGGTCCCGAGAAAATATATCACACCAGATCAAACCCATGTCACGCTGCTGGAGAAGCACACATGTGCACAGTAGGACAATGTAACACTTACTCAACAACCTAATCCTTTACATTTATGATCCCATACTTGTTTTTCACAAAACATAACAGTTTGAGATACTTCATCTGGAAATAGATGCTCTACCCATTACAAAACCAACCAAGAGTCGTTTCCATTACGCAGTGTTAGATCCATCAAACTATTATTAGCTCACAGAGTGAAGGTCTGAATTCCCCTAACTGCTTCACCACCATATGCTGCCAGATGTTTTGGGGTCATTATCATTTAAAATGAAGCCGTATCTACTCAACACGGCCCCTCATCATGGGTCAGGGTGTTAGTATGAGCATGAGGTGTGAGCAGATAAACCAATTGATTACTTTTATTCCCTGGATATTTAGAGGGGCTGAGTGGTGAAAGTACGCAGTATTTCACCAAAAGTTTGAACATTTACAGACGAGTAGAGGGAGTGACATTCAGAGATGGACAATCTGGGTTTACAAGAAAAACTCAGGATATTCTCTGAGAATAAAAGTTATAAATTTGAAGAGGGAAACACATTTTGTCTCATTAAGGGAGCGCCTACTCTGCAATAACAATAATGATAATGTTAGCGCTCCCTTTGCACACATGGTTGTACTCACAGTATTGTTTCAGACAGAACATAAATACAACATGTGTGTATCCTTCAGGACCTTTGTCTTCAGAGAGGACATCGGGAACAGCTTCAGCTTCTATCTGATAACCATGGGCAAAAAATATCACATCACTTGACAACACTTTAGATTTTGGCTTTTTGAAGAAATTGTACTTTCATGATTCTTGTTGTTCTGAGTTTATTCCCACGGTTGAATGCACTTATTGTAAGTCGCTTTGGATAAAAGCATCAGCTCAATAAAATGTAATGTAATGATCAGGATAAAGTACAATGCATACCAATGTGTGTGAAAATGAAAGACAACACGTGTCTTTCATGACCGTCACCTCCCTTAGAGGTCATCCCTGTCAGAAGAACGCTACTTTAAAATCAATAAAAATAATAAAAATTGGACCAATATTTTTCTTGCATATTAACTGTTCTTTTTAAATGTTTTTTTTTTACTTGAATATACAAGAAAAATATTCTGATTGTATTCTCTGATAATTAGCCGTAATGGGACTAATATGCCGTAGGTAACATACTGACAAGAGTGAAGGACGGGCCACAAGCACACATTTCCACATGTGCACCCAATGTGCCTCCTCCAACCTTTCTTCAATACAACTATTTATCTGCCTCAACAGCGCTTCACCTTCACAAGATAAAAGATGCTAGTTTTCTCTGTCATTGTCTCCCTATTGAATGCAACCCACTCCCTCCACATGGCGACCTTGGCCTGCCGCTGCCCACCTGAGGTCAGTCTATCAACACACGGTTGGAACGTTTAGGCCGTCAGCCCCTGGAGGGAGCGCCACAGATAACAGTTGCTTCTCCTTGGGTCGCTCGGTGCTGCATTATGCTGAAAGAGAACACAGGAAAGAAGAGGGAAAAAAAACAGAAAATGAGCTGGATTTGGTCGTGCAGAAATGAACCTGACTAAAGCTCAATCAATCAGCGATGTCTGGGACTTTAAGCTCCTGCTAGCGCAGTTCTATCACTAATCCAGAGCTACAAGGGCTGCTGCATTAAGATGAATCCAGTGCAAATTGGATGTTGGAGGGGAACAATGCCATCCCTGCTCCGGGGTTAGATTGCTTCTCGACTGTTCCTCATTAGAGGACAATCGCTTCGTGCCTCACACTGGACAGGCAGGCAATACCATTCTGTTAAGACTGGAGGATGGGGCAGAAATTAGAGGCCATTCACTTACTAACTGTCTGGGTGCACATTAGCAGCAGCCAGGCACAGCCGGCCGGACGACCTGCCGAGCAGCGAAGAGCAAACAAGACGTTTTAAAGTGGCTGCCAGATGCTCCGTCCACTCTTAAATGTTTGAACAGATAGAAACATGGAGACAAAATTACACAGAGAAGTTGAATTTAGTGTGAACTAGTTTAATCCAAAGTGTAGCCAATTAACAAACTGGTCATGTTTGGATGCTCGGTGTACCGAAGCGCCGAGGCGCCCGTTAGCATCTGTTTGACAGTCACCAGGCTTTCATCTAACAGTGGAAACTCCTCCATGTCACTACAAGGCCGCTGAGGGGCTCTGAGTGGTCGAGCAAACACGGGACCTCATGAGACGGCGGTTGGTGTCGCCGGTGAAACCAAGTCAATGTTTTTGAGACGTATTTTAAGTTTTATCACGTGACAAGAATACTTATTTAACGCAAAACACAATCTTTTCCCAAACCTAACCAAGTAGTTTTGTTCATTACGTAAAACTAAATTGAGGTTTAGCTGACGCTTTTATCCAAAGTGACTTATATTTATGCTCTATACATTGTAAACAGCAACAGGGAGCAAATCAGGGTTAAATGTCTGGCTCAAGGACTATACACAAATACAGAACAATGTGTATTTGCACAGCAGGGGCTAGAACCATCAACCCTCTAATTGAAAGGCTGGAAGGCTAACCACTGAGCCACAGCCGGCCCAAGGTCCTAAGTCCACTCTTAAATGTGGCGACTGTGTCCGCAACCCCGGTTTAAGCTAAGTAGTTAGCTAAATTTAGCTGCCTCTAAAAAAGCTTTAGTCACACCGGAAGGAGGTAGGATGTGAGCGGTGCAGAATGGGCCGTGGGGAAGGAGGATGTCAGCAGAGTGACGGTGACCACTGAACCGTGTAGGACGGTGTCACCCGTCAGCTGGTGGTGTTGATTCCATGATACTGAGCATGAATGAAACAGCTACTGTGAACACTACTTCACTGCTTCTAAGTTATGCTTCATCTCAAATGGACCAGAAGAAATAGTGTTTAATCACTGGCTAACCTGTCAGTTTATGACAGTCCATGTTTCCTCTTCCTGTTTTCCTGTAAAAACTGAACATAAAAACAGACGAGAACTGAAAGCCACCGACGCAGGATGTATTCCCTTTGGTCTGGACCAAATCAACAGCACGAGAGAAAAAACCTTGCACACATTTCATTATCTTTCGATCAATAGAATTATAGAAGATATTTTTGCAGAATGCTGGATACTGAAGTTCCCCTCCAAAACACTTTTTAAAGTACAGGGAGGGAAAAAATACTCTGCAAAGATTAATATTTAGGTTCAACATGGTTTTCATACATAAAAGTGCACTGGAGGTTTTCACTGTTCTTTTGTGGAAGACTATTTCCTTTTTAAATATGTGCATTTAAATATTAGACAGCAATCGGATTTTAATCTTGTGATGTACCAAATCTAGCTCGCCCGGGGTACATTTAAATCTCATTTTTGTCTGAAGTGCACAGAAGTGCCCTTCCTTCATCAGAGTACTGTGAAAACACTTTGATACAAATCAGTATTGTCAAGGTCGGATATTTTAGAGGACAGAGAAAAACAGTATTTTGTGTCAGAGATCTTTAACAATTAACTCCTGAGATGAAGCTTCAGTATTATTACCAAAACATTGAAACAAATAAAAACACTATTTGCATCTACTTCTACTGAATGGGTTCCTCTTCCAAACTGTAGCCCAGCGTTTAACTTTAAACCTCCTCCTCCACCGCAGCGTGAGAGGAATCCCACTGAACACGGCCGGATTTCACACTGCGTATTAGTGAAGCGTCTCAGACAGTGTGAGATTATTTCAGTGCTGCATACAGAGGACAGTGACATGAGAAATGGGAGAGGAAGAGAAAGGGATGACATCCACTAAAGATCATAAATCACATCCCAATCTCTAACAGGATTATATGGTCTGCACTTGAGCTTTCAAAAGGAACTGAAGCTTATGTTGTGGCCTCATAAACTGATTCTGAATCAGTTGCACTGCTATTAGGAAAACTATGAAGTCCATTAGGGTGAGGGTAACTATTGTCTTTGTTGTTACCAGCATTATTTACTTCATTTATTAAGATCCCCACCTGACTAATATTCTCTGGGGTCTCTCAAAGATAAGAGATGAAAACATAGTTCTGATCCGTTCGCTGCACCCGCCAAATTAAGCCGGAAGTGACGTAAAATAACTGACAAAACGAACGCACTCCTTGTCCTCTTTTTGTCCCTTGTTTACGCTTTTCTCCACCCCGTGTAAACTGCGACACCTCCACAATCGCGGCAGGAGCATATAAATAAATGAATGAAAAGCTGGCGAGAGGGCTCCTCCTCTTCCGCTACTTAGCCAAGATGGCGCCCGTTTCCACTGCATTTTTGGACCGTTTGCGGTGCGCCGTCCGGATACTTTCAGTGCACTAAATTCTGCTGGTTTGGTCAGTGTGGCGCCCTAAGCACTACAAGTCAGTGCTGGAAGTGCTCCAGTGTCCTGAAGTAGACACACCCCGGGTCCATCTGCTGATTGTTCCAGTCGCCTGCCTCTCCCCTGGTTGTCTCCTGGTCGTCGCACTGCGTGTGACAGTTACTTGAGTAACACACTATTCATTAAAATGTTAAACTTATAGGTTACATTTTCACAGACTTCTAAAGTCAGCTATAGCCAACATTATCTCTTATTTTCATTATCATATTGCTCCAGTCTCATCATAATCATTGTCTGTGGTGAGAGCACAATACATATTAAAAGGAAAGTTTCTTTCATCGGTTTGAACTTACCTGCTTGTTACTTCATACACAAATCAAAGCTCTGTTTGAACAATACTTTAATTGTACTGCGAAGCATCCGATTGGATTTATAAACGCAGCAATGTGACTGTGAGAACTGTGAATAGATAAGTCTCCTGCAATTATTAGATTTGTTGTGTTCGATGTGTAGAATGTGTGTCGTATAGCACACTCTAAACTGATGTCACTAGTAATGAGAAGACATGACACGGTAAATCCAAACAACGTGCATTCCTTTACTGAGTATTGCATAGAACAAATACACCCAGCATGCAATGCAGGTTAATAGTGGGGCACTACGGATGCCCCGAGGGAACAAACACAATTGAATAACAATACACAACATTCCTCCCCCTTTACTTTTAAATCTCCATAAGTAAAAATAATACTGTCTCGGAGTCTGAGTGGTGATGGTGTATGCCCAGACGGGGGTGCATCAGTACCCTGAGTGGGCACACCCACAGGTTCAGGTGAGTAGGGAACCCCTTCCATGTTTTCAGGTTGCTGCAGTAGTGATGGCTCAAAGCCATGGAGTGGCTCCAGAAGCTGTTCTGGGTTTGCTATTTGACCTGAGTCATCACTGAGGTTCCTGGCAACAGTGGATCCACGTGTCTCCTCCAGATGATGTGCTCTGGTGTTTGAACTGCGTTTGTGTGTTTGCTTACATGAATGACTGGAACTCTTCAGACACTAGTTGGGGGCCGTTATCACTAACAAGTTGCATAAGCAATCCAAAGCGACTGAAGATGGACCGTAGCTCTTCGATGGTTCTCTCTGAAGTGCTCTTCATTATGGCGACCTCTGGTGTGCGTAAACTACGACTAAGAACATACGGTTCTTCAATGGACCTGCAAAGTCTATGTGGACACTTTGCCAAAGGTCCTCTGGGAAGTCCCATGGGTGTAGTGGCACTAGCTGAGGCATGTTTCTCATGTTTTGACATGCAGAACATGACTTGGCCTTGTCTTCGATAGCTGCGGCTAAGCCTGGCGACCAAAAGTAGCTGCGCGCAATCTCTTTCATTCGCACCATGCCACAGTGCCCTGAATGAAGTTCTCCTTTCTAAGTGGCAGCAGAATGATGACTCTAAAAGCCCATAACAAGCATCCAGCCTGAACCGTGAGCTCGTTCCTCCTCACCAGGTAAGGCTTCAGGCTGTCTGTCACTCATGAGAGAAAGAGAGCTGTCAATGTCCATGACCTCAGACATCACCGGGTCAGTGCGGGTGAACTTCTTCACATGGGCTGAGGTAACTGGGGCATTGCTCGCTTCCTTGAAGTAGAAGATTTTAGCCTCGGAGTGTTCGTGTGTGTGTGACAGGTAAGGGAAACCTTAAGAGGCTGTCTGCATTACAGAGCTGCTCAGCTCTTCTGTACTTGATGTCATACTGGTGAGCAGACAACAGTCATGCCCATCGTTGCATGTGGTTGGCTGCAAGCAATGGAATTCCTGTGTGGGGACCAAAGATGGAAGTGAGTGGTCTATGGTCTGTTAGCAGCGTGAATCGTTTTCTGAACAGAAACTGATGGAATTTCTTTACTCCCAAGATTATAGAGTGCTTCACGTTCTCTATGCATAACTGCTCTCTGCTTTGCTCAAAGTCTGTGATGCGAAAGCAATTGCCCTTTCTTCACCTGATGGCATTATGTGTGAGATCACAGCACCAACACCATAAGGCGATGCGTCACGCGCAAACTGTAATGGCAAGCCGGGGTTGAAGTGGGTGAGGGCTTCTGAATGGACTAATACTCTGTTAGCTTCCTTAAAAGCTTTCTCACATCTGTCTGACCACTCCCACTGTGTGGTTTTGTTCAAAAGTTCATGCAGTGGTTGTAGCATGTTTGATAGGTTTGGCACAAACTTTGCATAGTACGTCAGTAGTTCCAAGAATCAGCTGACTCACGTTGTACAGGGATGGAGCTTCCTCAACAGCTGCCTTGTGCAGACCAGCACTGTTGATAATGTGGCCCAGGTACTCAACTGAAGATTGGAAAAACTCACCTTTGTCCATCTGGACCCGCAGTCCGTACTCCTCGAGTCTCTGTCGTGCGGCGTCAAGGTTTCTCAGGTGCTACGAGGCTGCGCAGAAGACTGAGCGTTTTTCTTCCCATGACAGTCAAAAAGGTTAGCACAACCACATCATTTTGATGTCATTAGCTAAAACAAAGTACTCAAAACAATTTGTGTAAGAACGTCATTGTTCCACAGATTCATCAAATGGTCCTATATTTCCAATCAGTACAGCCGTTGTCTCACTTTTACTTGCTGCCTTATTTCTCTCAACACTCAACACGACCTTTCCGCCTCACTGACGTGCCGATGGAAGCTAGCTAGCTTCACTCTTCACAAGCTACCTCCTCATTTTCTTTGAGTCTTTTTGCCGACACCAACATGAGAACGTTTCTTCCTCGTCGCCAGTTTTGTTGTATTGCATACTCTAAACTGATATCACTAGTAATGATAAGACATGACACGGTGATTCCACGTGCATTCCTTTACTGAGTATTGCATAGGACAAAAATCTCTAACTTCATAGCTGATGACTCAGACTAGAAATAAGAGCTAAATATTTATTTTCTTTTAAAGCTAAAAAGAGACTTGTTGGAGCTACTTTAACATCTCATTATGGTTATGTTTTATGCATGCTTCTTCTTAATGTCTTCACTCCGTGGATACTGTGTACCATGGAACATTGAGGGTCATAACAAATTTTAAGGCCCTTATTCTCACCATTGCCCCCTGTATGCTAGGGTCAGTTGGCGTGCATTGTCCATCCGGAGACTAAATCGTTGTGTCACAACCCGGCTCCAAGGTTGCGCCCAAAGAGGGAGACAAGCGAGCAGCTGCTAAACAAAAGCAATTTATTTTAGCAATCACATAAGTAGAACTAACTCAAATAAAAAGGTAAAGGAACAAAGAGGCAAATCAGAAGATGAATGGTGGCAGTGTCGGTGACACTGGATGTCCTCCCCAACGTCCGTCTAGAAATGGACAAAAAGGGGTTTTAGGTTTGCTGCTCCTGCGGCTTGGAATCAGCTGCAGACTGCACGGGGCTACGGGAGCTGGTCTCTTTGGTGTTTTAAAGCTGTAAAAACAGATTGAAAGCATTAGAGGAAGGTTCACATGTGTGAACTAGGATATGATGACTTGAGTCTTAGTTTTGGTTTTACTCATGCTGTGATCCAAACATGTTCTGTCACTGGTTTATCTTCTGGAACTTTGTTCAATGTGCTCCTGCTGTCTTGGCCAGGACACTCTTGTAGAGGAGATTTTTAATCTCAATAAGTTTTTTCCTGGTTAAACTTTAAATAAAAATAAACAATGTCAGGAATTAGCTAACATATGGTGCCTGTTTCCATCTTCTCTTCATTGCCTTGAAAGCAGAGCCTTTTTCTGTGGACATAAGTTTATGAATTGACAGAGCAGTACGTCGCTCTCTTTCGTTAAAAGTCAATCTCACTCATCCAACAGTCCATCTGTCTCTCTCTCTCCATGCAATCAATTTAAAGGAAACGCATAATAATCCAGATGATGCACACAATATGGGTTTTCCTTAAATATAATTAAAATGTCAGTTCTACACAATCCAGTCAACAAACCTGATAGATAGTTACATTGTTGCGCAATTAGAGCAATATACCTGTGAGTGCAGCATGTAATAAATACTCCACAAGCTGTCGTTGGGGAAATTAATAAGCTATCTCAGCATTTAAGATGTGTTTTATAATCATCAAGATGTGTTTCATAATCATCAAGTTGCACTTGTCTCTTTCCACAGCACGAGTCATTTCTGTTTGACCCAGACTATCAGTTGGAAAGCGTTAAAGGAAGCGCAAGAAGTATAAACTTATGCAACTTTAAGGCCCAGCCAAAATGACTTTAGTCCATCCAAAATTGAAATACTTGAGATGGTGATGAAATCAAATACCAGGCACCAGGAAATACTTGCACTTGGCGCCCAGTATTTGATTTCATCACCATCTCATTTCCACAGGGGTGGTTTTGAACCTGAAGGGTTCCAGCGTTGGACGCTTGATAGGCGTGGCACTGGATGCAACCTCTGCAATCCCAAACGGACCAAAAATAGTTCACCAATATGTGTTTCTTAAAACCATTGAGGCAATAAATAAGCCATGCAGTTGCTGAATCGGTTTGTCGTCAGAGTTTCCAGAGGAGATAAGTCGCCCGGTCCTCAGTTTTATGCAATTTGAGGGTCCGTCTCTCCAATGCCGTGCTGCCAGAATGCTGCTTACATGGACAACAAATAGGAAGCTTGGAATTAATGGATCCTATGGACAAGTGTTACTTTGTAGTCTCAAGTGTTAACAGGCAATTTATTTGTCACTCGATGGAGACCCACGTGTTCCATCTTCTGAACAGAAGTTGAGAAACCGAACAATCTCCTCAAAAACTTACTTTTACTCCACAGAGCGCTGTGACTGTGGTATTAAAATTGGAGAGCGGGTTGAATTTTCAAAATGTTCCATCTGGTATTACACATGATATCAAACAAGTGCGGTACAAGAAAATGTTCTGCGATATCAATTGCGTAGATAGAGGAAGAGAGGGACAGGAGCTGTGAAAACAGCCTTTGAATGAGAAAGGAGGCGTTTGGGGGAGACGGCAGTGTTTGTGCACACACTTCCTCACCTCTCCCAACAGCCAGTCTTATCTGACGCTCGCTTGTAGTGGAAGGTTTCGGGAAGTTTTGGAGGAAAGTGGGGCAGGTAGACTTACAAAGGCCCATCACTTTCTTTATATAGTACACATCCTGTCCAGAATATAGATCAGGTTGCAGCACAGTATCTGCTCCTCGCTGTTCTGTCCTTGAGAGGCGGGGGGGTGGGAGGGGAAGGACAGGGAAACAGGGAGTGTGACTACCGTGGTGGACTTTTGGAAAAAGTTGGTCCATCTACACAGATAACAGAACCGGCAACATCTTTGATTGCATTGATTGGAAGCAGACGGGGGAAACTGAATAGCACTTGGCAAGTAGTTTCTCAGGCTGCAAAAGCATGTCCTTGAAATATTATTTTCAGACAAATTTCCTAACAACTGGTGGATGTACAGTAGCATAGGATAGATGGATGGACAACTGTTCAGATCTCTTTCAGACATCGAGATGCCTTTGGAAAATCCATATTTCACCCCTCTCTTTTCTTTAACTTGCCTATTTGACTTCAGTAAAAGCGCTTTCTTTCATCAAGTTTCACAACAATAACATGTAAATAATTGACTGAAAACCAAGTAGAGAAGAATATTCTCATATCTCTATAAGTTAACAGATAAAAATGACAATTTAATAGAAAGAATAACTCCATTATTTTAGAAAATAGACGGTAAACCCCTCAGTGAGGTTTGCATTGAGTGACAGGAGCTAGTGGAACAGAGGCTCGCCAGGGCTTCAGCTCTCTATATTTCCAAATGTGTAACATTCCTGGATTGTTTGGAAGATATAAGTAGACCTCTGAATCATTGCCCATGTATTTGATTTGTGCAGCAGTTATTGTGCTTATTGACATCTGTTTCCCGTGGCTGGAGAATCAATTGACCAATTGATCAGCTGTGTTGGCAGGATGAAGAATGAGGACGTTATCTAATGGTGCCAGAGGCAGAACAAAAACGGCTACTTCTATAAACTGTTGTGACAGAAAAATTGCCACAAAAATGACAATCGTTATGGATGAGATTGAAACAGATGACCAGGTTGTAACTATTCACACAAACAGGTGTAGGGACTCGGAGGACAACAACAGGCAGCTTTTCATTGTGTATGGGACCGGGTCAATTGGGCCTCTTCTGTGTCAGTACACTGTGTACAATGTGTGTATCTGCATCAGGTGTGAACTTCAACAGATTCGCGTTGTCTCAAAACGAACACAGCTGAATTGACAATAGTCGCCGTTAGCTAGCCGTGTTACTGTTGGCGGTACAAAATCATTGCAAACTGCTCAATCAGCCCATTATTTAATAATTACAGCTTCTATCAGAGAACACTATTGTGGTAAAGAACTTGACATTTGTAAAGTGTCGAAGACCTCACCTTCCGCTAGGCAGCCAAGATGGCTGCCGTTAATGGTGTCCAGCGCGCCACACGTCACCTTTTTACCGTCATATCCAGGACCTTAGTGTGCTGCATGTTACCACACTCAACAGTGATTTAGACAGAGCTACAGAGACATGCACACTGTGAACAACAGGTGAAAGTTGAGAAAAGCAACAATCACCCTTGGTTTAATGCCTGTACAACAATGAGTGCCACACCTTAGAAAAAATACTGTGCTCAATGCAACAGTCATGATTTGACTGACAATAACCACACGTACATTTCAATACTTCCTGGAGTGTGATAAAGCAAAGCAGCCTCAGAAATGATGCCCATATTATGTCCTTCACAGTTTACCTTTAGTGGAAACGTTTGTGGCAGAATGAAGAGCAAGAAAAGGAAGACGTTTATTTTATTTTTTAAGATGACAAGATTACAACTCCAAAGAATCAGAGTCCCAAAGTCTCAACTATATACGTCCCTTCACGCCACTTCTCCATCGATCAGGTTGTACAATGTTCAGAGAATGGGAAAGGTTGACTTTTTGGTCACATTTGCTTATTCTTCAACACGGTCCGTGCCAATGCAGGAAGCATTGAAGGAGTCTGAAGATCACGTTGACGTCATGAATTTAGTTTTCTGTTTTATTTTGTAGTCTTGCGTCTCTGCACTTCCTGCCCTGGTGATTGTCTGGGATTGTCTGTCTACCTGGTTCCTCATTGTGTATTCGCTTCACCTGCGCTGCCCTCATTGTGTCCACCTGTTGCTCGTTACCTCTCTCTTGTATTTAAACCCCGTTTGTCTCCTGTCCCCTAGACATTTGTACAATATTCAAAGGAGCGTTAAGGCAACCAGGGTAGAAAGTAGGAACAAGGAGAGAGGAACCAGTGCTGACTCGGCTACGGCTGGGACATACTGCACTCAATAAAATGAAAACTGAAAATGATAGGGAAACACCAGACTGATGTGTGAAGGGTGTGAAGAAGAGGAGTCAGTGGAGCATGTAGATGAGGAAGAACCTGAAGGAATTGGGGGTGCAAGAGTGCACACTGAAGGGAACACTGAGCATGGCTGGGAGAGCACAGGTTAGAGTACTGCTGGCGTTCTTGAAGAACACGGGTTGTATACTTGAAATGTGTACTGCGTGTTCCCTGTGTTCGCCGTGAGTAAAGCCCAATCCCACCCTAAACCCCTGAGCCCTCAGGGACTCACTGACGTCAGCTGCTAACTGGTTGAGTGAGAGTCTGAGGGCTTGAGCTGGTGTGAATATGAATGACAGCACTTTACTGCAACATTATGTGACCACATTAAAAATATTGTGTACAATTATGTATTTTATTCTTTTTATTCACTGGTTCAAACATCTTCCTCATAAGATGAGAAGTCATTTTATATTTATTTACTTGTTTTGTCAAAATAAAATGTATGATAAATGTACAGAAAAATATATATTCTGCTTGCATTCCTCTAAATCATGTTCATAACGTTGTAAAGGTATTTTATTGGGCTAAATGCCCACGTGCCTCTTTGTTTACCTGTTTGTTTTTTTTACGTCTCCATTGGGAACTGTTTAACCTCACGTTGCAATGCATTGTGGGTAATTCCCTTAGGCAAAGTCAGCATCTAACGTTGACTTAGGGAAAGGGTTCATAAAGGGCTCAAAATGTCCTGCAGAGCCCTCAGGCACTCCACCATGTGACACTGGGACCCCCTAAACCCTCAAGGACTTCAGGGAGCGCGCCTCAAAGTCCATGAGGGTGGAGATTGGGATTGGGCCTAAGAGTGTTTTTAATTTGAGTGTTTTTTGTAAAAAAAAAATAATTCAGACTACTTTTATGTTTTATATACTCGTTTCCTAATCTTCAGATCTGAGAAATATTGCTTTAATTTATGTGGCCATACGATAAATAATATACTGACCTTGACCTGAAATGTTTTCATTAATTAACCACGATGTTTGGAAGTGTAACACTTTGTTTTGAGGGCTCTCTGCGGGTCACCAGGTCAGTTTTCTCTTGGGTGAAGATAAGGGAGCCTTTCCCAGCAGCACTAGCAGAGGTCTCTGAAAGCGCTCGATAACACCGCACCTGCGTTATCTTTCATGTTAAAAGCCCTTTCCTTGTTAGCATGTTAAATGATGGATCGTCCTCTTGGAGTGTAAAGGGCCCCTGCGGCTTGGAAACCCCAGAGCCCTGCTGTCCGATGACAGATTACCCAGCCTTTATCTCAAGCGGCTGATTATTCCGCCTCTATCGTGAAAGCTAAGTCTGAGCGGGGATGTGATCGCCTTGTAATGTGGCCTGAAATAGCTTGATTGTGCTCAGGTTCATTTTTACCTTATCAGCCTGGATTACACTTCTCATTTCAGAAGCAGTCTGTTTGTCATCACAGATGCCGTCACACAGAGACTCAAAGATGTTTGCTGAAGGCAGGAGATACGCCTTCTTCACACTACATAACCCTAATAGCTGTCACATAGGCGTCTTATTTGTGGCACACAATATGCATTTAATATAATCGACGCTGAACGTGACAAGAATAAAGTAGCTTCCTCATTGGTATCCATAACATCATCAGTGAGAACGACCTATTTAACCATCTATCAAAGGATCATTACGCCTGCAATCCATCACACAGTAAGATACTAATTACAAGACATCTTTTAAACAGGGAGGGGCTTTTTTACAAGACTGCTTTATATTACTGTCATTATTAAAAAATCACAGCTGGACGGTATTAATGCATACAATCCCAGGCTGCTAATAATTCAGTGTGACGTCTGACCTTCAGATGGGAATGACAGCTGAGATAATCGCATGTCACACTCTCCTTCCCCTGCTTTAGTTCTAGTTGTTCCTGCGCACCAGCCGAGGCTTTCACACCAGAATGAGCATGCAGTGCAACACACACACACACACACACACACACACACACGTGCCTCAATGCTACAGAATTAACACATCCTCATGCAATCACTGCATAATTTGCAGCTTTTCAGTTCTGTGCAAACTCTATTTTCACATTGTAAAAGGCTCGTAAATTTAGTCCTCACAAAGCGTGAAATATTCAAACCTTTACATTTAAGGGCTATTTCAGTAATTATGTATTGCACACCCACACAGTTGGAGAGCTCATAAGAACATAAAACGCATAATTATAATGAATCCAAATGGAAGCAGCAGAGCTGAAGTATCATAGCTTCTTGTGCCTAATCGGAGTCAAACCGCTGAATCCTACGCTTCCCACAATGCAACTTGATACAGTCACATAAAACAGCCTGCCTGGTAAATGCTCATTCTTCAAACTCCACAGCCTCAGTTTTTGCCACCTCTACGTTCTACTCTTCACCGTGTAAAACAGCACTTGAATACCACAACAGCTGCAGCGAATATTCATGACTTCAACTTTACATTCAGATCGGTTCTCTGGGAAATTACCCTGCAGGCTTCAAAGGCGTCACTAATGGTCAGCTGGCTAATTAATGGTACTGACCTCTTTTCAATGCCAATATCCTGCACTGAAAAGTATTTGGAGTGGCGTTCACTGAAAAAAAGCCATTTAACAATTTCCACGCAAAATTATTTATAATTCTCAAATTAAATTTACATCTAGTGAGAATGGTTTTTAATCAAAGACGTGGTGGTACATTTTACTTTCAGATTTCTTCTTTAAAACAAAATCTACTCAACCTCAGCATGAGTGGGTTTTCCAGAGTTATTTACGTAGCTTTTCTTTACTACTATTGAGAATATTTACACACATCAACCACCACTGAAATCCATACGGCACGTCGATACCTCTGCTACTTCTGAGTCACAGAGCGACGGGTTCCTCGTGCGCGCTCAGTCTGGTGAAGGGGTTCAACTCATTTACACCCGGGCCACATCGGCATCATGGCCGCCCTCAAAGGGCCTGTCGGAACTGTAACTAACTAAAAATAACTGTTTTTGTATTTGTTCAAGTGTAAACATCTTGTACATGCATTTCTAAACAAATGTATCTGTCAGTATGACAATAATCCATTTAATTTAGCGTTAAGAAGCCCACATTACTCTATAAAAGATCAAACATAAAAAAGAATAAAACAAATACAAAGAGGGTAATAGTGTGGGACACAAAGAAATATACTTGAGTATGAGTTCTAAAACTTTACCAGACCTAATTGTTAATTATAACTAAATTCAATGCAATTTTTCTAGCAAAATGAATGAAATGAATCTAGCAAAAATGCATCAAATTATAATATTGTAGACTATAAATACACAAACGATAACTGGATGGCCTGAGTTTCATACAACACAGCAGTCCATCATCTCTCCATGAGGTCATGGACTGCAGGGCACGGCTGGACACCGGCTACTATTTGATAGGAGGAAGACTTCTTCTAAGAGATCTTCCAATTGTTTTTCTTCAATATTTCCTTCAGCAAATCTGCTCTCTGCTTCTCTAAAGTGTTGGCAGCTAGTTCATTTCAGCTTTCCCTGGAATTGTGATGCCTTTTTTTAGAACAAGTGGTTGTGTTAATACAAGATTTAGTGTAGCCTAGTTTTGTAGTTCTTTGGAGCTCAGAGTAAAAAACTGGCCACCAAAATCCATGTCTTGATACATGAGTCAATGTCCCTGGAATATAAAATGTCTAAAAGGTCCTGAAGTGTAAAGATAAAACCAGTTTTTGAATGTTATCTTCCAAAATGATCTGCAGCTTTGCTGGAGTACCCATTTCAGCAGGAAGAAACAAGAAAAAAACAAAAGTGCAATGTCTCTGCACTTTTGTCCTCAGTGAAACCTAAAAAGAGAGAGACCACTACTCTTCTTCCTGCCAGGGTGTAATCAACTAAAGGATAAATACATGCAAGATTTTTCTGCTCGAGTAACTGCACATTCCCAGTGTTCTCTAACTCATAACCCCTGAGGTGTGCAACGCTCTATGCGTTGTGTAATCCGACAAAAGGTTTGTCACAAATCAATATTATCTGCAACACCTCAGCAAAGTCAGGCAATCCTGCAGTGGATCCACAACACACGGACATTCCAGCTGTCTACTTTGTATTTAAAAAGCACACATGATTAGAAACGTGCACTGTAGTGACAGCTGGGAATCTGCACTTCGCTTCCTCAAGTATTTCAGGTCATCCTTAAGTACATCTGAAGAGATGACTGTTCTTGCGACAGTAATTGTTTCACGTCACAGGATGTGATTCATGGTATGCAATCATGAGCTGCTTGTTTGCAAGGGACAACAAGATATTCCTGAAAATGACAGCTTGTCTGACAATTATCTTCAAGAAGCTGTGTTTAGCCTTGAATCTCGTTGTCCACAGGACCAAACTCCTGAATGAGCTCAGAGTAGTGCTCAAGTGAGGGGTTCTTAGGGAGGAGTTTGTCGACAACGTCAACAATGTCTCCCAAGATCATCAGCATCTCTTGTTCAGGTACTTTTAAACCCATCAGCAGAGGCATCAGACACAATCAGCACAACTGTTCATGTGCATTGCCTCCCACTGATCTTTGTGTGGCAAACTTACCAGGATACAAGATGTGCAATTTGTTTTGTGACTTGACTGATATGGGAACTGATGGATGGCATTGTTGAGTCCAATGAGAGAAAAATAGATCTTCTTGATCATGACATCAACGGACAATGCCAATTTTACTGGAACAATGCCGTCGAAGGAAAACCTCTGGAGGGTAACCTGATGTTACATTTAAAATGATCAAGTTGTCATACATTGCATACTTGTTTTTTAAACATATCCACCAGTGGACTGCAGTGTATGCTGCTCTTTGGGTCTCTGTTGAAAGGCCCCCAATCGTACTTCTTTAACTGAAACTCAGTTCATTCCCTGAGACAAAACTGGCAGGCGTACGATCCTGAACAGTTTGACAAATCCTGCCACAGAATGGGAACCCAAATTATCAGCCACCACGCTGACCACAGACCCTTTAATGACTTTTCCCACACATGGAAGAAAAATATCTTTCTCCACGCTTTAAAGGTCTTCTAAGGCCTGAAGTGAAATGTAGAGTCTGGCATCTGCGTTCCAGCCACTCGTCAGAGCATTGAGATCAGGTGTGGGACGAGACTCACCTGATCCTGATCTCCTCATCAGGGAGGTGGACAAAAGGCAAGGAGGGGAACGGAGCAGAGAAGAGAATTCCTTCTTTAAAATGTTGCCACTCCAGAATCAGTACAGAATCAGTCAGATGAGGGAAACGGTGCAATTTGTGTGGGTCCTGGCCCATGTGCTCATGACTAGAAGGCAAAGAGAGGGCTGATGGAGTGGCAAAAATGGCTTTGAAATATGGTTAATTTAAGTATAAGCAAGTCAGAAGCTAAAGGGGTGATAAAGTGACAAATCAAGATCTGGCAGAATGAAAGATGGAGAGCAAAGACAGGCTTCTGTTTTAAAGATAACTATTGCTGGGTCTGAGTGGACGGAGTAGAAAAGAGGAGAGGGCAATGACACGGATAAGGAATGTCTACACAGGGCTGAATAGTTCCTCTATATTATTAAAAAAACATAATGATGGAAGGTGAGTTCTGTGGGGTCGAAGAAACAGTGGAACATGTGTTATTGGTCTGTCAGACGCGAGCCAGAGAGGAATGTTAAGTAATGGCCTAAGTGAGATGGGTGACGGAAGTACAATGAACCTTTTCAAGAAACACTGTAGTGATAGACGTTGGGAAAGGCTTCTGGAATATTTAGAGGCTACAAGGTTAATGAATATAATTTGATAGAGTAGAGGCTTTATATTTTGAAAAAATAATGTTAGTTTGTCTGGTTTTCATTTGGGGTTGTAGTAGAGTGGTGCTTTCCTTCGTTCACGCTCCAGATTAGTAGGTAATGCACCTGAAAGTTGTTTGAGTCTGTTTCAACTCTGTGTTCTTGATTCAAATCAAGGCTCATTATACTGACATCATCCAATAAATGTATAGTATATTATAGGAGACACTTCTGATAAGTGGGGTGGCAAGCATTTCTTGTTTAGGGTGGCAGCTGCCACCCCGGTGGTTTCGCCGCTGAGGTTGACTCTGATTGGTGTTCGTAAAGCAGTGTGGGACTGGGCAGGATTCTGCTGTGCGAGACCAGCTAGTATCAACCCCAGCTGACTCTGGACTCTTTCCTGGGTTTAGTTTTTAGCTTTGGAGGACTTTAGAATGGACTGTGTCTTGAGAAATTGATTTTGTGATACTAAAAATGTAGTGCTCATTTGTGGATGTTTCTTCACTACCTACTATCTAGTGTGGCCTTAGGCATCTTTTGATAGACAATTGCATAATATATCATTTTCTTTTAATTGCATAGAGGGCTCTTCTGGCTTTTTTTTTTTTTTTTTTAAAAGTGCATTCACTACCAGGCGGAAACTCCCTGAGGTTGTACTAGTCAGACCAAAATAGGTGTAACTCATGTTGTGGTCTATGGTGCTACTTCCAAACATCTGGGCCTTTTTTGGAAGATCATGTTTGTTCTCTCTCTCTCTCTCTCTCTCTCTCTCTCTCTCTCTCTCTCTCTCTCTCTCTCTCTCTCTCTCTCTCTCTCACTGATACGTGAGTGACTGATCAACTGGGATGCACAATCATTTCTGGGGTTTACAGAGACTGGTCAGAAAAGGAGATGATATCCAATGATGGGCAGTTCTCTGGGCGAACAGGCTGTGTTCATGTCAGGGGTCAGAGCAGAATATACCTACAGATCTGTTTCTACATACCAAGTCAACCATTTCCAACATAAAAGAGAACAGATCCATTGGTTTGTGTCAAGCATACACAGGCTGTATACATAAACGTGTTTAGGAGAGAGTACAATGGACCAATCCTATTCAGTGCTACAGAATCTGGGCCTGCTTCAGTGATTTGTTTTTATTTGTTAGTAGTTCTCTGGAGCTTGGCACAAATTTATATTACGCCCATTTAATTGTCTGTGACAAATAAATGTGATTTGACCTCCTGTAGCATACAGACAAACACTGTTAAATGCCAAAATGTGTTTATTTTCAGATGTATCAAGTGAACATTGTAGCATTTACAGTCATTTCAACACGGCCTGAGATATTTCATGACAGAAGTGAGGGACGGGGAAGTGAGGGAGAACAAATAAAGTGAAGACTACAGAGACATTCCAAGAGCCAATAAGCCGGAAACCTGTACTCAGGGACAAGTGAGCCGCGAGATGGCGAGGGAATCCTGGGGGAGGCCTTGGAAAAACAACAAGATCAACCAAGAAAAGCACAGGAGCCCTAAAATGCTTACTAAAAAAGTGTAATAGAAAATAAATTTGCAATATTTTGAGGATCAAATAGAGGTGATTGGTACGAGTAAGAGGGTTGTGAAATGAGAGGAAACAACGTTATTAAAAAGGCTAAAGAACTCCATTTTGCCACAGGCTTAACAGACTCCAGGCTGCTGCAGGGCATAGAGCATCTCACCGACATCGAAACCCTGGAAAGAAAACAGCAGCATACACATGGAACCAGGAGAATTAGAGGAGCTGTTTGACATGCTGAAGCTGACATGGCAGAGATAGAGGGGTTGTTTGTGCTGACTGGATGAGATAACCCGAACCCTGTACCTAGGAGCAGGGAAACTTCATGTGGATGGGACTTTATCCCGCACAGGAGAGCACACAAACATGTATTTTGATGTTGGCAGGAAGCACGACACAGTGGAGGCAGGTAAAGCTTTACTGGTACAGTGGCAACTCCATCGACGGGGCAAAGAACAAGCCCATGATCCTCAACTTTATTGTCTTTATCGGGCAATGTTGAAGGCCCTTGGAGAGGGAAAAACAAGAAAAGTCTGTGTATACGTTTGTATTGACTAGCAAGTAGTGGGTGGATTAGACGTGGGTGAGTGCCTGAAACAGATGGACAAGATAGAGGACAGAGACAAAAGGAAAACGAGAGGACGCTGAATGAGAGAGAAACTGAAACCTGTTCCGTTGCATAACAAATAATTTGTTTCAATTGTATAATTGGGGCGACTGTGACTCAGTGGTGTAGAAGGGTCGCGCTTCAATCAGAGGATCAGCGGTTCGATCTCCGGCTTTCATCGACGTCAATGTGTCCTTGGGTAAGACACTTAACTCAAAATTGCTCCCTCAGTCTGTGCCAGTGGGGTGTGAATGATTGGCTAGTCCTGGGGGCAGGTGACACATTGCACGGTAGCCCTTGCCATCAGTGTATGAATGGAGGGAATGAAGTAGTGTTAAAGTGGTTTGAGTGGTCGGAAAAGCGTACGGACCATTTAACGCTTTGGCCGAAAAGCAATCTTGGAACACACGGTCCATCGTCTGACCGTAATGTTGCCTTTTGTTAGTTCAAAATCAGCTTTTAAACTGGCTACTTAGTCATACACGTCGTCTCTCTGCGACCCGGACTGTAAACAGCAAGAATACACAAAAAAACAAAGTCTTGGCCTGGATATCCACTGGCTACACCAGATCCCCAGAAGTGTATAGCCCCTGGCCCCAGAGACGTATGTGTTGCCAGAGGCTTGTGGTTGTCGGTCAAAACAGATGGGTTACGAGATTGCTTTCGCCTTTTTTCGATGACAACAGAAGTCTATGGGAGTTTGGTAACTCTCTCTGTCAATGGCACTGGACTTACGTGACTAATGCTGTGTTCACACCAAACGCGACAGATGCGTTTGAAGAGACGCGAACAGCGCGTCATGGTGTCGCGCGAGTTGAAATGTCCCAACCCTGGCGCCAAACACGTGAGTCATAGTTGCGTCAGCCAATCAGCGTTGAGATGTTCCACTCGTTACTGCCGTCCTGAATCAAACTGCTGCCAGTCCTCCTTCAGGAGCGCTGATAGCGGCCGTTATTCAGTTGCTGTTGTGAGACTACGGATAATATTATGAACCCAGACACCATGGAGGCTGATGTTCTGTAATATGCAGAATTTACACAAGTATAAAGCAGAATAGTGGTTATTTAAATGGTGAATGACGGAAACGGTACCTAGCTTTACAGTGATAAGCCAGACGCCGTTCCTGGAGTCGGTGAAATTCAGCGAGCTGTGTGCGGCTACAGGTGATGTTATGAACCCAAACACGAGGGCGTTTGACGTTCCCACGTTTTTGTGACTTCCACAACAAGTATGAAACAGAACTAGCGGTTATTTCTTCTAAAGTCGATAGCAGAAAAGATTGCTCTTTTCCCGGAGAAAAGCCATGGAGATAAGCCACGCCCACTTTGTGGCGGCGTGATTAGTCATGCTGCGTTTGGTGTGAACACCCTTTTTTGTGGCGCAACACAACTGACACGGTAGACGCAACATGAAAAATCTTGTCAGCATAAGGTCTCACGAGACAAAATGTCAGCTTCACTTTTATTATTTAGCTTAGCCGAGCACACACATTTATGTAGACGGAGCATGCAGGAGCAAGACTGATGCAGATATATACGAGTGTGTCCCTATGGTCACCAGCACTGTCTCCATCTCGATTAAAACCCAGCATTGTGTCGCGTTGGCCCACTGGGGGATCGTGGTCTGCCAGAGGGCCGGTCCAGCCCGGACTCACGCGCTGCTGCCATGATGTAAATATGTCACGATTTTTGCTAATGATTAAATTTGGATTCATACTCAGATAATACGCAATAATAATATGAGTAATACATTGACTTTGTTTAATGAATGGGAAAATATTTTTTGAGAGACAAACAAATAACTTTTTAAGCTTATTCAAAGTGAAAACAAGCTGACAGTATGTTCGGTCATGGTTAAAGAATAATAATACATTACAGCAGAACCTGATGATCATTAAACATTATCACTGGGCTTCCATAGCTATGCTCATATTTACCTGATAGCTAAAACCAGTACTCATTCATATCATTCACGTCAGTGTGAATTTCTGGTATTAATATGTTTTCACAGGGTACAGATGGAGCCGAGTCAGACTAAATGTTGCTACACATATGGTCACTGCATTGTGTAGATCTCCTGTGCGTTTCAATCACTTTAACCATAACATGGTCCTCCAGGTGTAGAGGACTCTTATTTCTATATCAAAAACGCACAGATGATAAAACCCAGGCTGTATTTCTTGGAGAACTGGCAGTGTGGCGTTCTAAGATTTTTTCCTTGGCAACAGTGATATATGAGTCTAATAAAGCTGTCAGAGTTGGATAAAATGTCAAATATTTTCCTCTGAAATGTAGAAAAAAGGCAGAAAAGTCTTTCACGTAAATACAATGCTTGAGTAAATGTACTTCTGCTATCTATTTTTCCCCATAAAATCAGTCTGGAAGTAGGTTATCAGACCACATCTCAGCAGGACGAGCCGCATGTGTAGAGGTTCCATGCCTGGGAGGGATTAAAAATGAGTATGGAAGAAAAGGAAGACTCTGAGATTAAAGTCTTGCTTCATTCAGTGTGACTTTCTTCATGAATCAGACCGAGCAGAGGAGTGCACGCTCGATGGAAGACAGTACGAGAAACAAACGTGCTGTGTCATTCACGACCTCACAGTGAAAGCCCAGAATGCAGTTTGACGATTACGAGCATATAAAGTCCCAAACAGACAACGTTGCTGTGTCATCAACTAAAGCGGATTGGCAGCAGCCTGGACGCCGTCTGCAGAGTGATGCATTAACGGGCTGTGATTGGTTAGATACACCACTTCTACTGTGATGGAATACAACATGTGTTGAAACAAAAGAGACCCAACCACACACTAACTAACCTCCCACTAACCACCCACCCACCTGCTGACTCCCGGCCGCCTTCTCATCCTCACTTTATTCCTCCCTCCCACTCGTCCACGCCTCCTTCCGCTCGTCCTTGCTTCCTTCCGCTCGTATTCTCTTCCTTCTGCTCGTCCTTTGCTCCTTTAAATGACAAGGTGGTCGCTTGAATAAAATAAATCCTTGTTTCTTCTTTAGTTTACTCTCTGAAATGGAAGTGAGCGATGCTCTATTGTTGCTGATCTTTACGGTTATTTTGAGGTCAGCTGCTTCTGCTAGAGTTTGGACCTGGAGACACATGCCATATATTTCCATTCTGTAGAGAAATAAACTACGATGTATGTGTGTGCTTCTGTAGCCTCGCTGACAGGCAGTGTTGATGACTTGCAGACCTGAGCCTGACGTGAAAGCACGTATTGTTCTGTAGTTTCTGGTCTCAGCGAGCAGCGGTGCTGCTGCGAGCTGCTCCGCCTCACAAGGCGCTCACAGGCGGTCCGTCTACCAGCAGGGTCATGAGTCATGACTGAGTGTGTTGGTCTTGCTGCAGTCACAGCTGGCCTAATGTATATGTGTATATGTATATATGTATGTATGTATGTATGTATGTATGTATGTACGTATATACATATGTCAATATGAAAAACCAGGGCACCATTCAAAATAGGGGAGACTTTGAATCTCATGAAGAAACACAGTCGACATGCAGCCGTGTCACAACTGAGCCGTGGGTCTCTAGCAACCATCAAACATGAAGTTGATCAGATGGACGGCCCATTAAATATGCTGAGGACTCGCATCCCCCTGATACACACACGTATTGATGCATTATGTACAGACGCATGCGTCCGAGTGGAACAATGAGGTTTCCTAAAATTGTAATATTCTTCAATCTGTCGTTCAGAGAAATACAAGCTTTTATTTAATAAGTAGTTGGTTTGGAATTATGAAATGTTTCATGAATGAATCCCGTTGAATTGCCGCAGATGTTGTATGAGTAGTTAAAGTTAACTGCATTGCAAGCTGCGAGGTATTTTCAGCCGGTGAAGGCAGCGCCTCAGAGTTAACTACATGGGCCAGGAAGCAGAGAGGAGCTGGAAAAGAAATAACATGCTCTGCAGATTATTCCAGGTTGGATGGAATGTGTGAGAGGGAAAAAACAACCTGTGATTTCAGAGTGTTTCCATTTATTTTTACACACACACACACACACACACACACACACACACACACACACACACACACAGAGTAAGAAAAAAAAGCAATGTACATGCAATCTGAGGGCCGGCTGAGCCACATGAGATAAACACCGGCATGGCTGGCAGAAGATGATTCTGTTATTGGGTCCTGAATGGACTGGGACCCCGTGGGGGGCGATGACAGGTCCTGTGTTGTTTACGGTGTGTGCGTTGTTCCATCTCATGCTTGGCACGTCGCGGGCCGCGCCTCCACATCGTTGTGTTAACACGACTTTACATGGAGCTCATGTCGCCGCTGACAGTGACGAGGAGCAGCGAGCAACACCCCGCTGCGTCTGTCTGCGGGGGGGGGGGGCGGCGTGAACCCGGGTGGTGTTAACAAAGGGGTGAAACATGAAGCCACAACTCTAAATCACCCACAATAAAAATATGTAAGAGGAAAATCTATAGTTATTCATGGCTGTTCTTTCCATCAGCCCAAAGATAACAGCGTGGGGGACTCGCGGGCCCCGTGGTACATTCCTGAGATGAGAAAATAAACTGAATCAATATCCCCGCTGTTGATACCACGTGGCAGAGATTGATACTCTGCTTGTGCAAATGAAATATGCATGCCTTTCTAAATTCAAAAATATTGTTGTTGTGGAACCAACCCGTTAGGCCGTGGCAAACTTTTAGATTGTGTTACAGGCGGCTAAGAATACACACACGCCTCCAACCTCCGTGGTACCGATCGGTATCTGAAACCCGGCTAATGTCAATTACTGGATGCCGCTGTCTAATGATTACCTCCCAGAGACAAGCGGGTAACTCCCAGAAGATCATGAAATGTTGAACAGGTCTGTCTGTCTGTGTCCTGGATGTACAGCAGCACCGTGAGGAGACGCTCACTGGAGCAAAGAAATGAAAGTATGAATATACACCTGCACTCTGGTCCACTGTTCACTGTTTTTCTGTTCTCTTACTGTCTTTTTTGTCTTTCATATTCATCTTTTGTACCTGTACGAAGAGCAAAGAAAATACGAGTCAAATTCCATGTAAATATACATAGCCATTAAAGCTGATTCTGAATATAAAATTAGTTCAACAGTTTGAACATCTATTATGAGAGCTTTCCAAATGTCATCCTTACACTTGCAAATTTAGAGGCACATCAATAGGAATTCCTGAGTAACGAGTCTGTGAGGAGTCATGAGGGCACTTTCATAAGCCCACAGTGAATTTGGACTGGTGGAGAAGGGATTTGTGTGCGCAGTAAATTAGTGCCAAGTCAACATGAAAAACCTTCAAATAAAAGCCGGGTCTCAAATAATGGCAGCGGGGAAAGCACACAGGTGGATAAACTCCTGGAGCCCTAATATGAATAATGTAAATTCCCATCTCTTTAATTTTAAGTTAGAATATGGAAATGTTGTCTTCACCCTCTGGCAGTGAGATTAATTACCACATGGGAAACACCATTGTGACGAAGCAGCAGCTCAGAGTGTAGTGGGAGCGATGGGGAAAACACTAGAAGTGTCTCAGAGTTTATGGAGGGGATGCTCCAGCTACAAAGAACCTTGGCAAGAGGATTAACCCAAGAAATGTTGCAGCAGAAGACTTTGCAGCTCGGGGGCAGTGAGCTGCGTTGAGCGGGGAAGTCGCCACACATCCCACTGACCAGAACTTTGGCAAAAGGAGATAAAAGTTGTGGCCGGTCACTAATGAACAAGAGGGGAATGCATGCAGCAGGAGACGGTGCTGTCCTCTCCTACACTGCACAGTTTGATACCAGCAGTCACAAACAGACAGATTTCACGTCATATTCACGTAATGTGCTGTAACTTTCTGTTAGTTCTGGTCACATGACATCTGTTCATCTGTCCATCCTGGAGAGGATCCTCCTCTGTTTCTCTCCTGAATATTTCTTCCCTTTTTTTCCCTGCTAAAGGGTTTTTTCTATCTTTATTTGGGGAGTTGTTCCTGACCCGATGTGAGGTCCTGGGACAGGATGTCATGAGTACAGATTGCAAAGGCCGACGAGGCAAATCTTATATTTATGATTTTGGGCTTTACAAAATAAACTGAATTGAGTTCCAGCCACCCGGCGGCAGCTCGGTTGTCTGCTGGCCCCACCAGCTGTCTGTGCATCTTCACCTGGTCGCCTGACAAATGTTGGTCAAGGGTTGCAAATTACGGGTAGAAAATATAAAACGGCTGCCGATGGATAGCGTTGGCTCATGGTTTGATATAAATATTATATCAATGGGGTTACTGCTCGGAATTCAAATGAATGGAGAGTTGTCTATTCCTTTTCATGTGTTCATCTTTTAGTCTACAGTTCTGTTATAATGTGTAAGAGGTCCTTGCATATCTTGCATTAATTACACATATTACATATAGTTTGAATGATTGGTGGCTCATAAATGTTAAGACATATCCATTGAAATGAGTGGGGTCGTAAATCCATTAACTTTATGTATTTCATGTTTTCATCACCACACCGCTTTGACCGATTCAGCTACAAACTAACTCCAACTTGTTTCCATTATGGGTCCAATTTTCTATTTAAATCTCATCGGTTGAAGAGTTAATGATGTGGATAATGCTGAATTAATGGTGTGTTAGCTTCCTAATTGGATTTGTCTACACATTCTGTTCTTTCCTCCATCCTTTCAGAGCCGTTCACAAATGACACACTCACTTAAAAAGTGAAAGAATGTTGATGTTCATTCCTTCATTGTCAATAATGTCGATCATCAGGAGGATAAGGCGACTGCAGCTTGTAGAAGACGCTTGCTTTCATCCACTATTCCCCAGTTGGGATGTCCCAGCACTGTCCCGCTGCAGGTAGGACATGACGGCAAGGTTGTCGTCCTCCATCAACTCTCAGGCTTTTGCTTGAGTCTTACAAAGCGAGGATGAAGGTTATTCTCACATGTATGATGACTCCGATTTCCATGTCAAGATGCATTTTGGTCCTGTTACCTTGGATGGTCACAGTATCAGCATGCAAGCCGTTCGGGCCCAGGGTTTGAACACCAGATGCATCCTGGGACTGATCCACTTCCCCCGGCTGGGCAGGAGGCCGTGAGGATGACTGACGGGGCTAACCAGGTGATGTTTGTGTGAGTTTGTGCTCGGCGGAGGGTTCAACTGGGTTCAATTGATCGGCGCCGACAGAGAAATGATACAAAGCTGCATTTTAGTTGTGGTCCAGTTCCTGTTGTCACTGCTTTCACAAACAGAGGAGTGAACATGAAGTTATGCAGACTGACGGTCAACTCGCTGACAGCTTATAAGACTCATCCTGCGTCATCACGCCTGCCGCAAGAAATGAATCTCTGTCACAAAGAAGTTTATGGAACACATTAATGTTTCCAATGTGTATATCAATGAAGACATTATTATAAGAAGTCTCAGTATACTCCTGCAAATTGACCACATGTCATGAATAATGACAGAATGATAGAAAAAGTTGTGCTTTAAGTGTTCATTTGTGTATTCGGGCCAAATGCAACCCTGCACACATGATTGAAACATATTTGACCGGATTTGTTTCTTTTTTTTTTAAATCTTTTTTTGTTTTACCTCTATATCGGCACATTTTTTAATTGTCTATCTCTAATTAATTAGATTTGATTATGGCACATTTGATAGCTGTTTCAGTCAAATGAAAGGCACATTCGTGTCCTCGTCCCACATTCGGCAATAATAGTTCAGTAAAGTCAAATATAATGACTGAAAGTTTGAGAAAAGTTTGAGTCTTGTGTCGTGTCCCCTCCTTCTACCACAGTGGCAGATGATATTTTTCCTCCTACACAACCAAACAAAGTATGTTCCATTTCTTATGTGCATACAATCTTTAAGCTTATTTGAACCCAAACAGCAAACTTTTACAAAACCTGACTCAGTGGTTTTGTTAGTTTCCTGTGAAGACTGAAGTATGTTCTTTAAAGAGCCGTGACTGAAGTCGTGTTAGTCCCTAACGTGTCAAATGAATGAACTTCTCATGTAACAGAGTGAACAACGGCCTCCTGGATGAATTTAAATTCTATAAGGTGGAGCCCCCCGACAATCACGGTGCAAATTCAGGCACTCGTTATGTTTGAGAATGTTTTCCTGAACAATGCGTTCGGTGCCGGCGTGTCCTCGTTTGGCTCTCAGCGTTGTTTCGCTTTGCGTGTCACAGTGTCACACTGGAGACAGCAAAGTAGTGAATAACAAGCAGCGTGCAGCTTGAAAAATGTATTGGAGGGTCCGATGACACTGGCGGTTTGAAAGGAGATCATAAACAAGTCTGATTTGGTCGTTGAGGCCTCTTTCACTCAGCTACATGCTGTCACTGCATGTCATCCGACTAAAGCAGAAGCAGAATAACAAGAGGAGGAATAATAGTGCTGTTTTCTTTCCTGCAGGTTGGCTTCACTCGGCTCTTTTCACGAGGAGCTGGAGGTCCACACCGTATGCCAAGTTTAACCTCTGCCGCTCTGCCGCCTACAGGCCTGTGTGTGAGTGAGAGCGTGCGGTCCACAGGTTATTGGATGTGAAATATAAACCACCATCTTCTGGTGTGTGATGATGCTGGCTGGATTATGAGCGTCTGTCTGCAAACCTGCAATATGTCAGTTAGTTTGTGGCGCTTTGATTAAACTCAAGTATGTTGCGTTTTCCAGAACTTCAAACTGGATCTCGTGGTCTTTTGACTAAATGTTCCTCTGGAATGATGTTGTAGACACTGTTCGGGGTTATTTAATAGTATTGCTTGCAGTAATAGTTAAAGAATTGACCAAATTAATAACAATTTTAATGCATAATCAAAACAAATAATCCCATGGAGGTGTTGTCCAGACGTGTGTTGCTGAGGTAATTCCATTCATACAATTTTCTCTCCTTTGCTTTTCTTTTCACAGTAATAAATGAGTAAACTTACAAAAAGGATGAATGCTTTGCGTTTGGTGGTTTGCGTGACTGCACTTGATAAAACAGTAACGCTGACGGTGCACTTTGACATCAACCTGTACCACAATAAAATACGTTTTATTTGCTTCTCATCTCATAAATGAATTTTTTAACTTCAACAACGGCAGGAGGAGCGTCTCACCGCTGAGAGGCTGTCACGACAGTGTCACTCAAACGTGCTAGAATTTGCTTTACTTGCGTTTATTCTTGTCTTTAACTTTGTATTTAATCTACTCGCGTGAAAACTGTGCTTTGTGTAAGTAAATACAACCAAACACGGAATGCCATCAGCATGTTAGCCGTGTTCATGGTCTATGCTAAATGGGACCATCCTTTAGTAAACATCAATCACTGTTTGCCGCCTGGCTCCTCATCACACAACGCACAGGGTGAGATGCTTCTGCCTCTGCAGCATCATCACTTCTGGCAAAACAAACAAACATAGAACAAAGTGCCCGATTAGTTGCCATTAGTGTTCTATCAGCTGTGATGTGTAGAAGTGAACACGCGTTGCTCTGGTAGATTAGGGCTCAATCAGCCATCAGATAGGAGACGTGCTGACTGAGAGACGAGGCAGAGGGAACAACAGAACCTCTCGTGACGGTCTTCACTCCATGTGTTAAAATGCTTCAGGATGTGCAACAACTCCTTCAGGAGACTCCTCTTCCAAGCTGTGAACGACGCCCCGACTCTGAATCCTGATGATCCCTGTCGCGTTGGCCGACCTCTTCTTCTTGTTGTTGATCACGTTGATGACATCGCTCATCGACTCTTCTGGCTGTGAGCGAGGCTACTGATAGCGGTTAGCAGTGTGCTCTCTGTCCGCAGCGCTCTGAGGAACCCTCTCATCTTTAGGTCCAAATGTCCACGACGGTCTCTCTGCAGAGCGGCTCTCTGCTGGTGATGGCACCGCCCTGTGACACGCATGGATCTATTCACTTCTGCCACAGCGCACAAACTATCCTCCCCAACAGAAGGGAAAGTTGGAAATAATAACCAAGCGGACAGCCTTCATTGGTGAAAGCTTCCAGCTGTGGATGACTCGTGCGCTCGCCATCAACTGTGAGATGCAGGCTGTTGTGCTTCATTTGTGATGCTTTTATTTATCTGGTAGATGTGTAAGAGAGAAGGATATTAAACAGATCTCAGACAATGTTTTATAAATTGCAGATAAACTACTCTTTATGATTCTCATACTATTAAGTAGGCGGTACTGTCATCTGCTGCCTGGTCCATGTAATATATGTAATACCACTGAATTATAATTATTGACATTATTGTGAAAGCTTTGTTATTATACAAATGGTATAGGTGGAACAATTACATTGTTAGTTGAGTTTGTGTAAATAATCAGAGTTGTGGGTACAAAACAGGCTTCCAGTAGAAGTACATCAACCGTGTGTGTATACTGAGGTTCAGTAATTGAGTAAATGTACGTTTCTCTCTCTTTCCAGCTGTGTGGCTTTGTAAACTGCCACTCAGTGTTGTGACGATGGCTCTTCATCCTGCCGCCTGATTGGATGCTGTCATGTTGGTTCAAAACAGTGTGTCGCTGACTAGTTGGTTCAGAAAATGAATGGATTTGTGTCACACTGTTTATATAACACACGTTTGAATCTTTGGGCTTGAGGAGAAACAAGAAATGCACAGATTAACCCTTTGCCCCCCGACAGGAAGCGAAGGAGAAGGAGATAAGTGAGACGCACCTGTGAGCGGGGGAAGGGAACCATCAACCACCAGAAGCAGCAAGCAGGAGATCAGAGAACCGAGCCAAGAGTCAGTCCTGGACAGCTCAAGCTTCCCGAATAAAAGAGTTGAGAAATATCCAACTAAACAGAGCAACGAGGAAACACACACACACACACACACACACACACACACACACACACACACACACACACACACACACAGCCTGTCAGTAGAACCAAAAACATTGAACTGAAGTGTATTCATCTAGATTGAAATGACGTGTATTGTATGTTTAAGGCAGTGTTGAGTTCAAACCATATCCTGTTGATCGGATTGTTTTATGTCTGGGTAACCCACGACAGTAAAGTTGATGAAAGTTGATTTTGGTATTGTGTCTTTTGTAAAAGAAATGACTCTCCTGTCTGGCGCTCGACGCGTGGAGGGGAATCCTCTGGAAGTCCTGTTGCAGTCTTTTTTTATCGGGTCATGTCTAGAGTTATCAAATTCACGAGGCGAGTGTGAACAGAGTTCTACTACACACACGTTAGTGAATCAGACCCATCGCCTCTTCTTTCTTAGTATGAACCAATGAGGCTGTAACCCTCAGAGCGCTACAGGACACGCCCCCTTCCATCGGCCTCCGGCCTCCTACTGCACAGACAATGTGTCATGGCTTATTTTTATTTTTTTCATTTTTAAACCTTTATTTAACCAAGAAAGTCCCATTTTAGATTCAAAGGCGGTCAGTGGTAACAGTTCTTTAAGCTTTAAAACATTCTGCAACATGTTCCATGTTGAGGGAGCAGAGGACACAAACACCTTGCACATCATGTAGACTGTATGCACGCATGGTAACACACTACACACACATCTGAAAGCATGGTAACACACTACACACACATCTGAAAGCATGGTAACACACTACACACACATCTGAAAGCATGGTAACACACTACACACACATCTGAAGCACTGATAGTACTTATCCTTACATCTGAACATCCTCACGTTTGACGTAAGTACAATTAAAAATGATTTTGTGTATAATGGCCGTGCATATTTTTCTATTGTTTATCTGTTTTTCAATTCCTTTGTTGCATCCTGTTTGTTCCATTATACTGATGCTTAAACCAAAATTGTAAAAATGAGATTTCCTTGATGAGTCAACTTTCTGATTCTCATCCCTGTGTTTGTATAAGCGTTGCATAATAGAAAGTCTTTACGTTAGCTGATATGCATATTAGTGGTGCTTATTTTCAGAAGGAATTTGCATGTAATTGACACGCAGTGAACTTGCAGATTTCGGAGTTGGGAAGCGGTGACCTCTTCACGTCTTGTGTGGTTTAATTAATCAAGAGCCAGAAGCCCCAGAGTCAAGAGAAGGACCCGTGTGACATGAGCATCATCTATTCTGGCAAGGGAAGAAAAAACCAGCATATGATGAGTAAAACAGTGGTTGAGTGTTTAAATATGAAAAGACAATGTGAATCATCAGTTGCCTGACAATGGTGACATGTACACCTATAATTAAATGGAATATCACACTTTCACTTCACGTTGATGTTGACTTCGCCGACTCTGAATGAAGCAGCAGCCTTTCTACGTGACCACGAGCTCCGTGTTGGAGGACAACACGTCCAGAGGGTTGTTCTGAGCAGCAATCTGAATATCTGGCAACGACAGGTCCGACTCCTCGCAGCATCCTCACAGCGCCATCAGCAGCTTCTCTCTCTCTCGCTCATGTGCTCTATTTGTAGGATCTTTTCATCCGTATACTCTAGTTCCAATATATACGAATGGACATCAAAAAAAGATGTCCACATTGTTGAAAACCTCTCAAACCTTTATAAAATACTACTCTTCTGTACACAGCTGCCCGCTCGGTACGAACTCCTTCACCGCTCTCTGACGTAAGTCCTTCAGTAAAATGTAATAACCAGACTTATTCCTGAGCCAGATTCTTCCCTTTATGTCGGACACATTTATTAAAAACAGAACTTGTCATGGCAACAACACTTCACGGATTCATGGGCGAGCGTCCACAGCATTCTACCTCAATACTGGACCAATGCATTTGAGAAGCAGATGTTATTTCCTGTTGTTCGTCCACTCATCATCTAGATGTGGAGAATGTTTGCTTTTAGGACAGAGGGTAGAAGGATGCATCCTCCTACGTGTGTCCTTCTCCAGGCAGCATGAATGCTCATAATTATTCTATTTTCTTCTCCAGCTCAGCCGAAGGTTCTTGTCTCTGATTTGCACCTCAGTGAAAAGATGTATTTCACAACACTCTGCTTTTCCAAGTAATTGTGCGCGAGGAGAAGAGAAATGAGAGGGCAGACACACAACCTGTGGATCCCAGCATGAAGGAATCAGCTCAGCCAGGTGTCCATCTGCTGTCTCTCTCTCCAGATGGATGACATGAAACACTTTATCAACCAGGCTTTGCATACCGGCCCCTTTTTGATTTCATCATTGTGGAACTTTATCATGGAGGAATAGCAGTAAATATTCTAGTGTGTGTGTGTGTGTGTGTGTGTGTGTGTGTGTGTGTGTGTGTGTGTGTGTGTGAGAGAGTTATATGCAAAAACAAGACAAAAGGCTTCCAGCAAAGCAGCATTACTTCCCAACAACATCAACAACTCATTGGGAGTTTTTACTGCGTCGTATTAATTTCACTGAGCAGTTGGCTCTGCTTAAGTTTTACATCAGCACTCGCAATTAAAATACGACAATTCCATTATCATCATTATTCCACAGTTTATTGACAAGATCTGAAGCAGTAACACATGTATTTAATGAACACACATATGCCATTAACCATTTCACACATTTGCGCATTTCCCACGAATCCCAAATTGTTTAGTAAAATAATAAATTCAGTCTTTTACATAAAGTAGTCAACCTCCATTTCTGCATTTGTTTTATTACTTGAAGACAGTGGAGTCGCATACGTGTGTCATGTTGCCATCACTGCTGCTGCTCTCTATGCTCATTGCTTGATTGCAGTTTTATAGAAAGTACACTAACACTCTCAGGTGAGGTGTTCATCAAGTCCATAGTGGGATATTTATCCAGCACAGAACACCACAGAAACATCCTCCTTTACAAGCCAACCCCGAGCCCAGTGCTTCAGACTGTTTTAGACTCTCCTGACTGAAGACTTCCGTCTATTGTTGTGATCACATCTGATCTCAGACCAGCTTAAAAATTCACATTCATTCTTGGCATTAATGCTCCTTCCACCGTCTTGGAGGCGTCGTGGCCAACCTCAGCAGGCGTGAGGGTCATCAGCTTGTTGCGGTCCATCTGGTCCTTATGTCTGTTCCTTAAGCTGACATCCACCCGGCATCAGCCTCTCGTGATGCACCTCATCCATGCCGTCATTGCTGACATGCTCCATTGTTTTATGTTAATAGATTCATAAACTGGGTCTAATAAATATATTGTTTTAGGAGCATGAGAGAAGATTTGACTTTTGTTCAGATTCCTGTGGCTACTTTTAGGAAGTGTGTTTCTAGTAACTGTTTTAAAGAGAACGGCAGTTTAAGTTAGCAAACCTATTTGTTTGCATGCATGGGCATATTAAGAACAAAAATTGGAATGAAGTGACAAACAAGAACTGGCATTTACAACTAACATCCTTGCAGGAGAACAACAAGCCGAGAAGAACCGTCTGCCGTCTCGGCCCTCTGGCTCAACCTGAATCTGGATTTCTGGTTGGCCTTGGACCTGGCCCTCTGGCTCACCCTGAACTTGGGTCTCAGGCTAAATTTGAAGTTCAGTCTATGGTTAACCTTTTGGTTGACATTGTTATGGATCCTAGCAATGAGCCCGAAGCGCAATAACTATTCTCTACAAAGTATTCAGTTATTGCCCAACCTTGATCGGCCAATGCAGGGCTCATTTAAAAAAGGTACTGCCTTAGTTTAAAAACTGCACATGTTCACAGACTAACATGAGAATGATGATGATCTAATAATGCTAAGAAGCTATAAAGGCTGCTGGATGCAGCAGGGGTATCAGCACACGTATAAAAGAGTTCTTCAGTAAGGACAAACGATGGATGAAGGCCTGGATTCTGTTCAGTCTCAAAGCCAGTAGTAGCCGTCGCCTGAGGCAAACGGTTTCCAGGTTGTCCATCTATCCTATACCTGTGAATGCAGTATCTCTGGAATGCAGTGAGGACATTTCTTCAAATTTGGCACAAACGTTGACTTGGGTTTAAGGAGGAAGTTATTCGATTGATGAAACATAGGTGTCATCGTTATTAAAGGTCTCCAGTTCTGCATCTATCCACAGTACCACAAAACCGTACAATTTTCAAACTTCTTTGTTTTCTGAAACTCTGCAGTCGTGTCAACGAAAGGCGTGAACATATCAAAAGATATGCATATCCAAAGGGAAATGTAATAGTGTGGATGTAGCCTTTGTTTGCACAATGAATCTCGATTGCACAAGAAAAATCCTAAAGCCGATTCTACAACTTTTCTGTTGGTATTCCCTCCCATCTGCAGATCTTGCTTTAGATGTAACATGGATTCTGACAATGTGTCAGCCTTTGCTTTGCTGGATTTAATTGCTGTTTTTGATACAGCAGATCATCATATTTTGATGCAGAGCCTAAAAAAAGAGATCGGTCTCTCAGGACTTGGGATGGAATGGTTTAAGTCTTTCATGTCCTGAAGGCCTTTCTTAGTCGAGGGAATGTGGGTTTTTTAAAGCTATTAATAACATATGAGTGATCTCAATGGGTCCCCTGCTGGCTCTGTGGCTGCTTTCATTATTTTTACTCCCATCAGGGAGACGGTTACAATGAAAACATTTGAATTTTGTGAGCCGACAACTCTGTGTGTAGATCGATTTGGACGGATGGGTTATAAGATCACTCATCAAACTGTCATTCTTTTATTTGGTTACTGCAATCTAATGGTAAAACAAAAGGTTTTACCATCAGTTTTCTATAGTCCCTCCTCGAGGATGACCAGTCTCCCTCCACCTTGAACCAGTTGGTAGCTGCTATGTCCTCGCAGCATGCTGGGGCTAGACCTGCATGGTGGTGTGGTGGTTCACTGTCGCCTCACGGCCCAGCCAGGTTTGATCCAGCCCTTCTATGTGGAGTTTGCATCATCTCCTGCTTCCTTCAAAGATCCAAAGAACATGCAGCTGAGGCTCAAGTTGAGGTTCAAGGTGACCTTAACTCTCCCGTAGGCGTGAATGTGAGCGCTCTGTGATCGTCTGGGGTCTCGCACCAACATGGGGTGTGATTCCCTTGCCGCACCCTAACTGAGTTCCTCTGCTTCCTGTTTAAAAGGTAGATTAATCATTTAGTGTTAAACACTGCCTCTGGTGGTCAGGAAGGTTGCCATAAAATGAGAGTTACATATGTGACTCCGGTTCTATGAATCTTGGAGGACCGCCAGTGTTCTTAGTCACCTGTAATGTTGTTAATTTGCAAGAAAAAAAAATCTAAATCATGCCCGGGTCATATTTCCCCGACAAGAAAATATCTAAATAATGTCATTAGTGGTGGGATAATTGTGCAGACATTTAATTATATTAGGCATTTAGACATCTTCAAGATGATCCGCTGAAGTTCAACAAAGCCTCAGAAGAAGGGAGAAAGGTGATGTAAGTGACTTTGAATGTGACATGGTTGTTGGTTCCAGTCAGGCTGGTTTAAGTATTTCAGAAACATATCTCAACATACTTTAACTATTGCTAGGGTTTACAAAATATGGTCCGAACAAGAGAAAATATCCAGTGAACGCCAGTTCCCTGGATGAACAGGGCTTATTGATAGCAGAGGTCCGAGTAGAATGGCCAGGGGGCTACAGAGTGGCCTCTCTGGCCAAACAACAGAAAACTCAAGTTACAATTCGCAAATAATCTCCAAAATTGGACAATAGAAGTTTGACCGAACATTGCCTTGTCTGATGTGTCTCGATTTCTGCTGCAACATGCAGATGGTAGGGGCCGAACTAGACATAAGATGCATGAAAACATAGATTTAACCCTACTCATTCATATTATTTTCTTGGCACACTTTAGTTTTTCCATCAATACACTGTCCACATATCTGAAGCCGGGTTGCAGGAGCAACAGGCCCAACAGGCCTCGCCTGGTATTCCAGACGTTCCTGTCCTCAGAAACGTTTTCCAGCTCTTGCTGGGTGCCAAGCGAAAGTTCAACAAGATATCTAATCTCTCCAGCTCGTGGTCTTCTGCTGCCATAGCCCATCTGCTCTAAGCTTCACCTTGAAGCAGATGTAAGGAGTGGTTGTTTGAGTTATTGTTGCCTATCTATCTGCTCAAAACAGTCTGGCTGTTCTGCTCTGACTTCTTCTGTCAACATTTACGCCCAGAGAACTGCCGGATATTATCTCCTTTTGGGAGGATTATCCAGAAACCCTAGAGATGGTTGTGCATGGAAATCCCAGTAGATGAACAGTTTCTGAAAGACTCAAACCAGTTCATCTGGCACCAGCAACCACGTCAGTTAAAATGACTTGCATCACCTTTCTTCCCCATTCTGATGCTTGGTTAGAAAACAGCAGATTTTATGATATATCTACATGGTTGAATGCATTGAGCTGCTGCCATGTGATTGGCTGATTAGATGTTCTTTCAGATATTGTGTCAGTGCAGACAACTCGTCCATCTCCTTGGGGAGAGAGCTCAAATTCCCGTCAGTTGCTTTTAATGTATTGTCAGGGTTTAGTGTTGTTTTGCTAAACGTAGCAATCTAAACATCATTTTGTGCTCCCGAATATTTACTTTGTCAGTCTTTTAGAGGGAGGCATTTTCATGCACTCGAATATAAGCACTCATAATAAATAATCCATTATAAACCTTTTCAGAAAAGTGGTCTGACGTCAAACGTATGCTAATAGGAATACATTAATACTGGCAAACAGTAAGCAGATCCAATTCAACTTAATTGAGCTCCATGAATTGGCTTCATTAGCGATTGGAGTGGACAATAATGGAGCAAAAACATATTTCTGTCACAGTCCAAATGAGCATGCATACTTCTGTTTCATTCAACAAAACATTGGAGGGCAGTTTTAGGATAATCTGAGTGTTATTATTGGAAGGCGGAGATACTGAAACTGTTATTTAAATGTGTGTCAGCTCAGTGTAATTAGTGAGTATTATTGGAATGTTGCCAAAAACACTGATTGTTCAGAGGCAAAGTGACCTTTGACCAACAGAAGTGGATCAGAAGCTGCAGTGGGAAGAGAGGGGGTAGTTAGTGATGGGAGGTGGATGTTATTGGATCCTCGCTCTGTTATCACACGCTCTAGAGTACCCAAGCAGGAAAGAAAGCGAGACTGGCGTCTGGGCTAGAAACAGCCTTGAAAGCTCCTCATGACATTTTGATTTCTTTGCCTGCGTGCTGCACTGATAAGTCGACATTATTCCTCGCTTTCTTTAGCGCTGTGAAAAGAGGCCGGCTGAAAACTAGCTGACAACCAGGAAGCAGGCAAGGTGACAGCGATACTGTGAACATGAAAACTTTATTTGGGCTATTAAAGCTGTGAATCACAGGCCTCCGCCTGCATGAAGGGCAGCGAGCAGCCCCACTGCAGCACTGTGCACCACGGTGCACGACACCAGACACTGGGCTGCAAGGTGACTGTGAACGGGCTCGGTTTGGACAGCACTGAAGGATCTTTAGGCCTGTGAACAGAATCACTGGAGGTTGATGCTTTTTACAAAATGTCAGACTTTTCTCATTTCTTACCACTGAATTTCTTCCCCTTTTCACTTAAAGTCACAGCACCACCGCTTTCCTTATCCGAGACATTTCATGCTCAATGTTTATGTTGGGTTTCCACTAGAACAGGGGCGTTAAACTCATGTTAGTGAAGGGGCCACATGCTGCCCATTGTGATCTCAAGTGGGCCGGACCAGTAAAATCACAGCATAATAACAGCATAACGACAATATTTCTCTATGTTTCAATCATTGGTTTGATAAACTCTATTTTAAGGTCTTTCAACAATTAACTAAAAACAGAAAGACTGAACATTCAGACATCAGCCCTCTGGTCATCTGCCTGCTCTCCTCTGCAGGTTCCCTCGCTTTGTGACACGTTTGTGACGCCACTTTCATGACGTCATCCAACACAATAATATCAGTGCTCACATCAATTGTGACTGTGGATCAATGGTTTGCATGTCTGTTTAACAAGTAGAGTTCAAAACCTAGCTCTGTTCATTTTGATCTATATATATATATATATATATATATATATATATATATATATATATATATATATATATTTCTTCTGTTGGACTGGATGTATGTTTGACGGCCCTGCACTAGAACATGTTGACATGCTTTGACACTGACCGCGCTACTTGTTTGATACAAACTTCATGAACAACAAAGTTGCACGGATCACCTTTTATTATGAATATATGTAAAGTGACTGTCTGATCACATATCAACGTTAATTATTCCTCACAATAATTATTAACAATTTCCACAACAATGATGGTAGAAAATAAAAGTTTTCACTTTGTTATAAAAATGAAAATAAAGTTATATCTGTGCAAAAAATAAATAATATTTATGTTAAAACAATTTTTTCTGCAAAACAGAATAAGTGCAGATGTGTGAGCATCAGGTTGCATCAGTGGCTCAGTGAGCTGCGTTCCTCTTCACATCTTTTTAAAACGGGGTTGTAGACTTGATATGTACTCTCAATTCATGCTTAATGAGCTGAGCTCTGTTTCCTGATGACAGGCAACAGCAGAAAGACCTCACAAAGATCTCATAAAACATCGGCTTTTGGCAAAATGCCAAGAATCGGCGAGTCGCGCATGCACAGCAGCCTGTTAACGGATCAGCGTCTCCTCTCGCGCCCAGAGACTCCTGATATGTGGAGTCAGAAACGTTGTTCATGGAGCTCCAGGCTGCAGCCTGTGTGTCTTGACCCGCATGTACATGAACTGTGAGGCTTTAAAACTGATATCTGATACTTAGGGTGACCAGGTTTGAGTTAGTGAACAATAGGACGCCTCATCACGGGGGGGGGGGGGGGGGGGGGCTGGGAGGTGAGAGCGGGGGGGGGGGGGTGATGCTGCTGTAAACAATGCAACTATAGGCCGTAAGGTGAACCCTGTTATTGTTTCATCCCGCTACACAGTCGAGCATCTTTGCGATCATAAAAAAGAATGAGTCATGCTAAGCTACCAAAAAAAAGTGTGTCGCTGAAATTCCAGTTGATTATTGATGCGGCGATGTTTTATGTCAAACTAGTTTCTTCAGAGCGTAACAGGATGTTCGTCGCGAGTTGAGGTGACAAGGTGCTCAGTGTTGCCAGATTGGTGATGGAGAAGTATCGTACAAAGGCTCAACATGGTTGTGTTTGGAGGATAATTATCCTGCATCTGGCAACCCTGAGATCAGTCCACCAATGACAGTTCTCTTTACAGTCAGAGCTCGTACAAGAAGGTGAACGTAACGGAGATACCGTTTCAAAACTTGTAAGGGCGTAATAACTAGTTTGTGAAAAACTCTGTCTCTCTGTCCACTGTGTGCACGCCCGTGTGTGTGTGTGTGTGTGTGTGTGTGTGTGTGTGTGTGTGTGTGTGTGTGTGTGTGTGTGTGTGTGTGTAGTGATGGTTTAGCTATTTATTAGCTTAAAATGAGCATTAATTACAATAAAAACAAACACAAACACTTTCCTTAAAACATATGACAAGTTTTGGTTTCACGTTAGACTCCTACTGAGTGGACTTTGCTGCTCTTCATTCTAGGTCACCTGACTTTGACATTTCACATTTATTAGGTTGGAAGGTTATTTCCAGTTAAGTGTCATAATTCGAGCACTTTTTCCAGAGTCGTACCTCTGAAATGGAAGATGAATCATAAGTGGTCTTGAGTCACTTCCCATATTCAAACACAAAAGGCAGAGCAGTGTATGAGGGTCTGCAGCTTTTTCAATTTGAATAATGAAACGGAAGTTTAATATTCAGTCAATTTTTTTCATTGGCATCAGGGCCTGCCACTGTAGTGCCGGTCTTGTGAAATGAAGTTGTCAGAAATCATAAAACCTTCCTGGTGAACCTACATTCATACCCATAATAAATGCCTATGAACCTATATTCATGAGCATTTAAGTCAGAGGTTTCAAACATATGGCCCGCGGGCCGGATCCGTCCCACCAAAGGGGTCCAGTCCAACAGAAGAATTTTTTTTTTCTTTTTAGATAAAAAATGAACAGAGCTGGGATTTGAACCTCTGATCCTCTGCTTATAAGACAGACATGCAAACAACTGATCCACAGTTGAAATTGTTGTGTGATCTGATATTATGGTCTTACAAGTCGTACAAGATGGATCACGTCATGAAAGTGGCGCCACAAAGCGAGGGACTCTGCAGAGGAGAACCAGGCAAATGAACAGAGGGCTGATGTCTGAATTTTTGGTCTTTATGTTTCCCGTTAATTGTTGAAAGAGCTTAAAATAGAGTTTATAATCTAAAAACCTTCACCAATGATTTAAACATAGAGAAAGATTGTCGTTATTTATGCGTTATGCTGTGATTTTACTGGTCCGGCCCACTTGAGATCACAATGGGCAGCATGTGGCCCCTTCACTAACATGAGTATGACACCCCTGATTCAAGTCTTTATTCATGCTGACAACACGTCATGGTTCTAGCTTCACACATCGTATCATTTGCTGAATTCCTCAAAATGTTTATATCATATGGAATTGTGCACCATTTGTTGGACAAAACAAGCATTGTGAAGGTGTTAATTTGGGCTCTGAGAACGCGTGATATTAACAACTTTTACTGACCTAACATTTTGAATGCACGGCTTTTACATGAAATATTTGAACAAAGTACTTTCAGGGTCTCAAGCATCTTTCTGAGAGAATGAGACCAAAGATGAAAACAGCTGAGCAAGGCAACGAGTTGAGAAGACCAGCTATGTGCATAGTGACATCATAAACTGTGTTGAATGTGAAAAAAGCAAATAATGTCCAATTTAAAAAATTGTGACATTTTCTGGTTTTGTATCTGTTGTGTAACATTTTTGTTACAATGCCAAGAGAGCCTCTCGTTGCTGCTGCCCCTTCATGGAAATCCAGTCTGAAAAACTGTCTAGTGCACTGACAAAATAGTTGGCAACCGCATATTTTTCCCATAACACATATGACAGGCTGATGAATGTTAAAGCTCTTACCTGTTGAGTTTTGAACTGAATCAGACTTCAGGTCAAGCGTCAAGAGGGATGTAAACTTCAGGATTAGCTCCTAGCAAGGAAGTAAAACCAGGACTGACAGAAGGTGAAGGCCAGGCAGAGGTGGTTCACAGGAGGTTGGCTGACATTTCCAGATACATACATGAACTTTAAGAATACATTAAAATGTATTTTGAAGACTTTAAAACATAACTCAACACAAACTCCAGACACTCCAGAAAAAACTCTGAGAAACATTTACCCTGAACGCACCATCGACGGTAATGCTATGTTCACACCAAACGTGACAAGATTGTTCACGTCGCGTCTACCGTGTCAGTTGTGTCAAGCAAAAAAAGGTGTTTACACCAAACGCAGCATGACTAATCGAGCCGCCACAAAGGGGGCGTGGCTTATCTTCGTAGCTTGTCTCTGGGAAAAGAGCGTTTCTTTTACGCTAAAAACTATGGAAGAAATAACCACTAGTTCTGCTTTATACTTGTTGTGTAAATTCCACATTCGTCAGAACATCAGACTCCATCGTGTCTGGGTTCATATTATTATCCGTAGTCCCACAACAGCGTCTGAATGACGGCCGCTATGGTCGCTATCACCGGCAGAAGTTTGATTCAACAACAGGACGGCGTGACGAGCGGAACATCTCAACGCTGATTGGCGTTGACGAAACTATGACTCACACGTTTTTGTCGCCGGCCCGCGCGACGTGTTGCGCCAAACACTCTGTTCGTCCCGCAGCTAACTCGCTGTTAGCGTCGCCTCAAACGCGTCTGTCGCGTTGCACGCCAGAAAAGTCGCGTCTACGCAGCTGCGCATTGACTTTGCATGTAATCTGGTTGTGTGATCAAATTTTGTCGCTTTCGGTGTGAACACAGCGTAAGCGTATTGCCTCACTTCCGGTTGCCAACGTGTGTTAGCCGATAACCTAGCTGCTACTGTCCCAGCTCCAGCTAACCCGTGCTAACTGTGTGACATTCTTTAGGTCAAGCGGCTGGTTACCTGCTGCACACCTTTAACACTTAAACACTCAACTCTCTTCTTCTTTTGGTGACTGATAGTCATATTTTCACATTGTTAGTTCTTAGGCTACTTTACTTTAGCTTAGCTGTTAGCAATGTCTTCCTTCTGCCCCTCTCCTTTAGCTACATTAGACATTTCTGTCATATTCACGTGATGTAACTCCGTCACGTTGTTCATTCTGGTCACATGACATCTGTTGCTTCTGTCCATCCTGGAGAGGATCCTCCTCTGTTGCTCTGTGAAGCTTCTTCTCATTTTCCCTGTGAAAGGGTTTTTACTCTCTTTTCTAGTTGTTCCTGATCCGATGTGAGGTCCTGGGACAAGATGTTATGTGTACAGATTGTAAAGCCCTGCGAGGATAATTTGTATTTGTAATTTTGGGCTATACAAAATAAACTGAACTGAATTGAATTGACCATGAGGGTGGGAATGGGACTCAGTCCTCCAATTTGTCAAAGATTAATAGCTCCCACTGTGAGAGGGGAGCAGCCTGCTAACTCAACGGGCTCACAAAGTGGCAGCGAGGAGAGCAGACTGTGGGAAGACACCGCCATTCATAACTGTCAACTTCCTGCAGTTGGGCCCTGTAGCGATGGTGCTAAAGGAGGCCTGGCAGAAACCGATTAAGTAGACGGCGAACCTCTGTTCTTTACCAACACTGTGCGCCGGGACTGAAGCAAAGCCAACATGGAAGTCATGACGGCTCCAGAGAAGAGGAGCGTCAGGGATGGTTATGATATTTAGTGAAAAACAGGTTGATTGCAGCCAAAATTAGCTTCTTTTTTCCAAATATATATGTTATTGTGTACAGATATGTTGTTGTTTTTTTTTTTGCACAGATATAGCTTTATTTGCATTGTTTAAACAAAGTGATTGCAAATGTTATTAGTTTTCGTCTTATGAAGCAATCTGGTTCACTTAAAAGTGATTGCAATTTTCTCTATTCTATTATTTGAAAAAGCAGATATGGATTCAAAATGGACCGTTTTGTTATGATTGTGTTGTGGCGCTGGGGCATGAACATTCTTCTTTCTCTAAAGTTGGCCCTGACAGAAAGGGTTTGAGAACCGCTGCTCTACAGCTTCATCAAAAGCTTCTATCACTTCCAAAAATCAATTGCCAGGCCCTCTGAGCAGAGCATGTTTTGGCCATCTTGATCAGTTGTGATAAGGAACCACGAAGCAAAGCTTTACTTCCTGTGTCCCGCCCACAACGTGCCGCTGAGAGGATGAGCATATGCAGACATCCAGACTGAGGGCTGGAGCTCGAGTTCATGAACAACGTTGCAACCTTGTGCGGGAACAACAGGAACCACACACACACACACACACACACACACACACACACACACGCACGCACACATAGTGTGTGATTATTGGAAACGTGTTGCGATTCGTGTTATGTTAAATATGGAAGACCATTTCTATGATAATGAGTCATAGCCAAAGAGTGATTTTGATATTGGTTTTCTTTTGAAAAAAAAAAGAAAATGGGCCCACAAAGACTTGTCTGAGTAAAATGATGCTATTTACTACATGAATACAGTGATCTTAATGTTTTGAAATGACACAAAACACTTAACTACTTAAATAAAACATAAAAGATGTAAATATCCTGACTCAGCAGTGTTTAGCTTTTTGAAAAACATAATATTAGTTTGTTATAAAGTATATCATAGTATATATAGTATTTCTAGATGGATTTATCGTGCTTGTGCAACCGTACCTAAAAGGCAAACTTCATAATTTACATAAGGTACAACAGAATTCCAGGAAAAATAATCCCTTTTTTCTTGTTATGGAACAAATACCTCGACGCAGACGCAATAAGAAGTACGGTTTCTGGCAAGGGCAGAAGTCTGAAGTGTTGCTCCTCTGCACTAGTGAGCACCGGCCCACTGCAAGCATTAATCATGCCTTCAAGTGTGAAGCATTTCATTTCAGCTGCAGCACAAACTGTGACCTCCAGGATGAGCACAAAGTCAAATCAACATACCCCCAAAAGTGAGTTGTAAGTTGTTGCATTACTGTATGCCCATACCTCTATGGATTATTACTGTATGGTATGTGATGAAATATAGATTACAGTACAGTACGCCCTCTGAGTGCCAAGAGGGATACGGTTTAAAGTCAATGTTGAAGTATTTCCACACAATAAATCTCTGCAGCAACTAAAACATAACCATTGTTGTGCTGTTATTAAGTGTGAAAGCTCCACTCAACAGAGTAATTAGTATTAATGTATTTAAATAAAATAAAGGGACTCATGTTAATGCATGTATGAGGCGAGAGGCTCAAAGTGAACGACATTCTTTAAAGCTGTTCTTCCTAAAAAAAACAAGTTGTTCTGATAAAAACAAGCATTGTCAGAAGACCAAGGACATGAAACGTCAGAGAGGAGAAGCTTTTAGTTCACGGCAGCGTGTCCTTGTAGACAGATGTGTGTTGTGGGTTTAAAGCCCCGTGCATCTCTTACAAAGACTTTATGTTGTGCGTCGGTATTAGAACCAAGGGCTGTGACCCCCAAACGCTGACATACAAACAAACCCTCTCTTCATACCACAAAGCATCAACCACCTCAACAAACTAACACACTGACGATGCTTTGGTACAAACACAACACTCACAAAGTTACTTCTGTTAACTGAAGACAATCTACTGCAAAAGTATAATCAGCTGTATTTTTGAATGTCATTTCCAGAGAGTGTTTGTTTTAATATTGTAATGTCCACTGGGATATTCATATTGGTGATGCATATAGAATGAAGCCGCTGTGTCTCTTCAGGAGCTCAGTGCTGTTCCTCCAGACTGCGTTGGAGTTTCCAGTTGTTCATATTTTATTTATCAACTCAAATGCCCAATTCCTTTGTTCAATATATTTCTTAAACTAAGATATGAATAAATACTGAATCATCACTTCATCAAACATGCAACGTGCATCCTAATTGAGCATCACGTATTTATTTATTACTTTCCCCCAATATGGTCAAATTTTATGGCAAGAAATATGGAAAGAGTTTATGAATCATCCATTAAGTCTTGTGATGCTGCTGCTTCAGTTAATGGCCGAAATGCAGATTCAACATCGACTGTCATCTGTTCATTCAGCTGCTGACGTATTATTGGTCAATGAGACACACCAGCAACTCACACACATACTCCCAGAATGCTCGGGGCTGGTGGAGTGTTGGGGAGTCTGAGTGGAGTGTTTACTTGTGTTTCCTGGTCAGGGGTGAGAGGAGCAGAAACACCCTTGAGGGGGAGGGAGGGCAATCACAAGTTAATGTTTCACATCCAACAGATTAGGAGCCAGCCGCCAGACGTCAAGTCCAAGCAGACGCTGGGGAGTGAAGGGTAATGGATCAGAGAAATTACTCTACGCTCAGCTCAGGAAAGAAAAGACACATTCACCCACAGAAGCCTCTCAGAAAACGCTCATTAGTGGGCAGCTGCTGCAGCGCTTCTGTCCTGGAAGCCGTACAGAGGAAGCCATGTTGTGGCTGCAGGAATCCATCAACACTAAACGTCTTCTTTTTGGAAACACGTGAACATATGGAAGACCAATCCCGCCCGAAAAATGTTTTCAAGATAAATGATCTAAAATTGGCCTATTTATTTTTTGGATCTGACCAAATACCTCAAAACTGACTTAATATTCATTAATCAGTGCAGAGAGATGCTGAATAAGACATTTTGAAGTGTAAATGTCATGATGTAACACACTGTGAAAGCCAGCAGAAGAGGTGCGTGTTGGCATTGTCTTCACTTCTCAGAACAGCAGCTTGCTGTCTGCTTCATTGGAGTCTATTTAATAACTTGATATTCTAGAACAGCTATAATCAACTGGCTGATATTTAACGCTTTATTTATGTATCTGCAAAACCTCAACGGAGCAAACGAAGCCCTGCGTGACAAAAAGCCTCATTTCTAGAAATGTTGCTTTGATCATTGGAACAGAACGGTTCACTGTGCTAACACAACGTTAAGTCGACTGTGTCTTAACTAAGAAGCCTACACATACACTAGTAACTGGAATATAGGATGCATTACATTTCTTTCTCATTACTGCCAGAGCATTTTGGATTTCTATAAACTGATCATGGAATTGTATAAAATGGATAAGTGGCTCCTCGGTGCATCCTCTGCATGTGCAGCTGGTAAACGATGAGATAACTGCAACCATCACTCAGACATGAAACACCAGCTGTTAGCCCAAACGTACCGAGCATTAGTGATGGGTGGAGTTCTCATTTATACCACAACCACAAAATATAATGAGCAGTCCATTGTATTTACATTCAGAAGACTGGATAGTGTTTCAACATTTCACTATTATTCTTTGATTCACAATTGTGTTTGTGTGTTTTGCTTCCAGCTATTTCTATATTTTTGCCTCCATCTTGGATCTCTGCAGTAAGAAAAAGAAACAAGAAAAAACAATCAAATGAACAGTAAATGTAACCAGCAAGTTCTAAATATATACAAGTTGAATATGAAAAGCAGTAGGGAGAAATAAACACTCATAAGGTCCTTATCTGTGACTTAAAGAATGAAATATGTATATCACATATACTTACAGGCCGTCATCACAGCCCCTTCCTCAACAATATCCTCTTTTTTATACATTTCCTTAAGTGTATATAAGTTTGGGCTTTTTCCTGTAAAACATTCCTGTGATACATAAAGGAACCAAGAATGTAAAGGGTTAAAGATTAAAAAAGTGCTTTTTAAATACGCAGATGTTTAGCGATTAGGACACAAGTCAGATATTTACATCCCAGCATTTCCTACATTCTTTGATTAGATAATAAAATGATTTCCTTTAGAGGTTGACAGACCGGCACGATGTCATTTATTATGCAAATGATGAAGAGAGAGGAGGAATGGAGCTAATGAGGTGACGAGAGAGCAGACAGGACGACTTATTGAATGAAATATGTGAAGCTAAAGTAGGACCTCATCACGTGCTGCTGACAGGTGTGTGTGTGTGTGTGTGTGTGTATGCGTGTGTGTGTGTGTATGCGTGTGCGTGTGTGTGTGTGTGTGTGTGTGTGTGTGTGTGTGTGTGGCAGACTTTAGGACGAGCTCACAGGCAGCATGCTGTCAGTCACCACGACGACGCTGCAGCGACATGTTGGATGTGATGCGTCTGATCTGAGCAGGCAGCAACGTGTCAATATGACACGATGAGGCCTACATCTACAGTCATAACTTGTAGTTTGTCATTCTATAACACACACGTTAACTCAAATGGAAGTGATCCAACATGAATCTGTAGGTTCCAGGTGTGGATGGCGCTCCCTCAGCGCCGCACCGTGCTCTCCGGGTCGAGGGCTCACTAGATCTCGAGTGGGTACGGAACGTTTGCCATGACGTGACTGTGAAGTTGTGATTCCTGGATGTGACGTGTACTTTGCTGTTGAATGCAGTGTGTTATGAGAAGCTGAGCATTCGCCTCCTCTGTTTCTGATCGCTGGCAGCAGAGCGACTGAGCTCAAAGGGACTCTTCCATCAGCGGCGCCTCCGGCTGCAGGCGATGCTCAGGGGCCTTCTCTTCTGTCAGAACACTGGGTCATTACTGAGAGGAAGGACCGAGAGAGTGTGAGAGGAGCAACACTCTGCTCACCGCACAAGAAAAGGAGCAACAGGTGAGAGCGCTGAAGGAGGGAATCTATAGTGAGAGATGTGACAGTAGCCCCAAAATGCCTCCGTCACCCAGGGAACCCGGTATCACACACACACAGTCGGTCGATGTTCATCTTCTTAATCTCCTCAGCATACCATGAGAGGGAAGAACTTAAAAGCACTTCATATCAGAACCGAGTTATAACAAGGTGATAAGGGGATGATGTATTGGAAAGGACAAAGTTGTAGCGGGATGATTGTAATTAAAGAGGTAATAAGCTCTAACACCATTAAGAACAGTCAGCGGCAGCTAATGATAACACGGAGTGGAGCTCTTCATCATGAGTCCTACTGTGGGACTTAATCTATTGATGGGACAATACTGTCAGTCCATATTGAGAAGAGTCTATTCAAGTACCATCTCCACCTCCAAGCACTGAACACACACAGTAACAGACAAAAATAAACCTTGACATTCATAAAACTGACCTTTTACTTTAAAGTCAGAGACAAAGAAACGAGTGACCTCTTGATTGACAGCGTGTAGGATAAGAAGCTCGTCGCTGCTCTGTGTGAAGCTCCTTCTCTTGATCTGGAACCTCTCCTGGCCGGCGCTCCGGGTCGCTGACATCACAGCTGTGAGAAGTGAGCAGATGCTTCAGCCCGAAGGGGACCGCCTGTTGTTCTCCGGCCCGACGGTATCTCCTTTACAAAGACTTTGTTCTGAAGGCCCATTGATCCAAAACCACAGTGAGCCTGAGAACTGGATGTGTGAGCGTCCCGGTAGTTTTGAGTGAGAGGCCTTCAGGTTGCTCTTGGGAACATTGTTGGATCATGAGGAAGTCTTCTTGGGTTCTAACACAAACATCTCTCTTGACATGAGCAACGTAACCCCCCAGGTGATCCAGTAGCTGCGGCCCTATTGGACCGGATCAGCCAGAGAATGGCAGGAGCATTCTTCACATGTGGTAACTTCTGGTGGGTCCACAGTGAGACTATTGGTGGAGCATCTGGACCCATAATACCGCCATCGGTGAACTGACGTGTAGTATTTTGAGATACAATAACAATCAGTTGTCGTTCTGCTGTCAGAGAGCTCAGCGCTGCAGGTTCTGTATTGGCTCAGAAACGTGTGGGAGGCCGAGCCGGGCGAATAAAAACATGTTGAGTTGCATTCTGAGAAATGACGGATCCAATCGATGTCTTTAGTTTCTGACCAATGCAAGTCAGGATATCTTTGTCTCCACAGCTTCTACTCTGGGTTTTCTTTTTTTTTGAATCCGTCTCTCTTTACATATCTTGATCTATTTCTCCCTATAGCACTCGCTCTTACTTGGCGGCATGATGAATGCCTGGTACCGGAGCAGATGGGCCACCGGGCCCCGGAGACCTCCCAGCCGGTGTGGGCCGATCCCAAAATAGACAGTTTCCTGACGCGAGCGCACGAGGGGAAACAGATGATAGTCGGCTCAGAGCACACGGCCCCAAGCTGAAGGAGAGCGACCGGATCCCCAGAGCAACCCACCAGCCTGCAGCCACACTACTGACTGTGGAGTCTGTGGTGTCTGTGGAGTCTCCTGTGTCTGTAGTGTCTGTAGAGTCTCATCATCATTAGCATCACTAGCATCCTACACAATGTGTGTACAATTTCTTTTTACAAAGTTATCGTCATTTTTTAATTTGTACCTTTTTAGTATGATGTTGTTATTTGTGCTGTATATTAATCATGTTCATATGCAGGTTCAAATCCTGAAATGGTCCTATGAAGAGTCCTCAGCACAAACTAGAAGTTTGACAATAAATACACGTTAACTTTAAGCCTCATGCTTACCCTCTAAGCTCTGAATATGACGAACACTACCCATCATGCATTGTGTCCAACAGATACAATGAATGTCTCAATAATTTGCAAGATAAAGGCTTATATGAGATATTTTACTTTTCAAACTATTAAATTGGTTGTTTTAAATCATCTATAGGTATCAACATAAATGAGAGAATCATATGATATAGATATCTGCGTCTTTGTGTTTTCTCTGCTCACAGGTTCACATCCTGGTTTCATCTGGACCTCCTGCTGCTGTCACTATTATGATGAGTCACATTACTATTATCATTACCGATACCATTACAGCTTTCATTGTTATTGTTGTTATTATTAATCTATAGCCACCACTGCTGTTATAAATGTCATAACTTTTTTATCAATATAATGCTTACTGCTCTCCTGATATTATTCCATCTGTATATTTGTATATATCTGATTCATCTGTATATTTTTATTCCATCTGTAAATTTAATATTCTTCTTTGTTACTGCTCATTTTTTCTTCTTAAATCTTTAATCTGTTACCGTTCTACTGTTTATTTACATTACTTGTTTCTTTTATCTTATTACTTGTGAGCAGTGCTGCTGTAATCTAAGTTACTAATAAAGGATTATCTTATCTTAATAGTTGCTGTCATGTGCATTGCATGTGTTGTTCATTCTGCACACATGACATCTAGATACAGATCGTAAGACTTCATGAAAACTGTGATTTGTGATATTTTGCTGTAGAAATAAAATGTACTTTAATTGTGTAATTCCATACCTATAAATATCTTTACCCGTCCTTTATAAGGGTCCTTAATAAGGGTCCTTAATAAGAGTCTGGCCTTTATTAGTTTGAGCTGGCTGGCTGTTAATTGATCAGCTAATGTGTATATCCCTGCTTTTTATTGATCATTAACAGTAATTAGTCTTTTGATAAGCACCAATAAGGAGGCTCTGTGACACATCACACGAGCGGATTAAGTTTCCAGCAATTCAGCACATGCACATCGTTGTGTGTCTGGTGATGTGTTTTTAATTTGCTTATGTTGTGATTACTTGTGTGTGCGTTCTCATTTTTGCTTTGAGCTCTCAGGGCCACCGTAGTAAAGAGTGACCGCCGACCCGTTCCCCTATAATCCTGCTGTCCATTCAAAAATAATGGGATTCCTGCTGGCTGACAATCCGCTAATGGATGTCTCTGTGGACATCAAATAATGGGACGTGAGATGTAAATAATGATGTAGCAAACGGACCTGAGTGACATTCCCTCATGTGTATTCATGCTGAGGAGAGATTCTGCAGCTTTATCTGTATCATGCAGTAAGGATCACTATAATCACAAGCCTGCGCTCACTGAATAGCAATGAGGCGAAGAAGCACCCCACCGCCTCACTTACATGGAGTCAAGTGTAAAATCATCGTGCGATGCATTTTATTTAATCAACTTTCTCTGAGCTTTTCTCAAAGCAATGTGAAGCAGAGAAGTAAAACATTCTGCCTTTTAAAGAACTCTCTGAACGTGTTCTCAGCACAATGACAGAGAGCACACAGTGTTCACATAAGAGCCAACGTCAGTGGACGTTTACTGCTCCTGCTGTTACGTAAATGAAACAGAGTCCAGGCTGTTCAAGGGCTCCTGCAGGAGCCTGTGGTCTAATTGTTTCAAGGTATTTTTAAAACTCTCTGAAGGGGTTTTCAGGCGTTTGAGTGAGAGCTCCATTAATGTGTCCGTCAGCACCAGCAGCACCGTTAGTTTTTCTCTTTACATTGAACTCCATCCGTCTGGTTTCAGGTGGAGGAAAACCAGCAGCGCAAATATGGAGGTGGAGGAATTTTCTATTTGCTCTGAAAACCAAATAGCAGCCGCTTCAGTCCTCAACCGATGAATGATGTTTCAACATCATATCAAGAAGCTTAAACTGCACCTGAACACAACACACACAATACACACATGCTCTAGTTGCTGCACAATCAACATTTGGTTTGTTTTACTCTCAGTATCAACAAGTGGCGAAATGTCAATCAACAACCTTTTAAATGTTCTTAATATGATGACGAGACACATTACCATTTCCAATATATGACAAACTATTATTATTGAATGACCACTCAAACGCCATCCACCGATGAAGGCCAGGAGATGTGGTCTAAAGATCCCATGGAAAACGAGTAAGTGGACTTTGAGCAACGATCGAAGGCACTTGCAAAATACACAACGGGAAAAAAAAGTTTATTGAGGTAAATTTGACATTAAAATGACACATGGGCATCATGAAAGAGCAGAGTTTGGAACCGCCTCGAGTGAACAGCATGCCGATCTGGTAATTTAGCGCAGATTGTTGTTTAAAGGTGCTAATCCATCAGCAGACAGGTGTTGCTGCACCCTGAGGCTGCATCTGCAGAGCCTTGCAAAACAAAGGCAGCCGCTCTTCAAGGCTCGTCTGGAGTCTGTTTATCCCGTGTTGATTTCACAAATAAACCATTTGAGGTTTGGTAATGGCTGCAATCAATAACTGATGTGTCTCTCTGTCAGTGGGAAAGTCTCGACTCAGAGGCACGCCACATGACTCCACCGCTGCATTCTGTACAAGCTGCTTCACAGAAAGTCTTCCTTGTATGTGCAAACTTGTCCAATAAAGATGATTCAGATTATAACGACACAATGGCACGTGAGGTGTGAAGGGTTTTGCATGAGAAGTATGTCCGTGCAACCTGATGCTACAGAGAACTAATGCGTCATCCTCACATGACGGCTCCAGAAGAGCAGGTTCCACTCACAGAAGTGTTCCCACCACCAACGCTTCCCGAGTCAGGCAAGAGAGTATTGACTAACAGAGCAAAGACAAGAAGTAAATAGATTAACGTCCTAAAGGTTGATGCCATCTGGTTCAGCTGCCATGAATGTGTCAGCACCACGGAGAGCGACACGGCTGAGTAGGGGAGGGGAAGCTGTTCACTGCGCTGTCCATGGTTCTGTCCATGGTTCTGTCCATGGTTCTGTCCATGGTGCTGTCCATGGTTCTGTCCATGGTTCTGTCCATGGTGCTGTCCATGGTGCTGTCCATGGTTCTGTCCATGGTTCTGTCCATGGTGCTGTCCATGGTGCTGTCCATGGTTCTGTCCATGGTGCTGTCCATGGTTCTGTCCATGGTGCTGTCCATGGTGCTGTCCATGGTTCTGTCCATGGTTCTGTCCATGGTGCTGTCCATGGTTCTGTCCATGGTGCTGTCCATGGTGCTGTCCATGGTTCTGTCCATGGTTCTGTCCATGGTGCTGTACATGGTTCTGTTCATGGTTCTGTCCATGGTGCTGTACATGGTTCTGTCCATGGTGCTGTCCATGGTTCTGTCCATGGTGCTGTCCATGGTGCTGTCCATGGTGCTGTCCATGGTTCTGTCCATGGTTCTGTCCATGGTGCTGTCCATGGTGCTGTCCATGGTTCTGTCCATGGTGCTGTCCATGGTTCTGTCCATGGTGCTGTCCATGGTGCTGTCCATGGTTCTGTCCATGGTTCTGTCCATGGTGCTGTCCATGGTTCTGTCCATGGTGCTGTCCATGGTGCTGTCCATGGTTCTGTCCATGGTTCTGTCCATGGTGCTGTACATGGTTCTGTTCATGGTTCTGTCCATGGTGCTGTACATGGTTCTGTCCATGGTGCTGTCCATGGTTCTGTCCATGGTGCTGTACATGGTGCTGTACATGGTTCTGTTCATGGTACGGTTCATGGTTCTGTCCATGGTGCTGTACATGGTTCTGTCCGTGGTGCTGTACATGGTTCTGTCCATGGTGCTGTACATGGTTCTGTTCATGGTGCTGTACATGGTTCTGTTCATAGTACGGTTCATGGTTCTGTCCATGGTGCTGTACATGGTTCTGTCCGTGGTTCTGTCCATGGTTCTGTCCATGGTTCTGTCCATGGTGTTGTCCATGGTTCTGTACATGGTTCTGTCCATGGTTCTGTCCATGGTGCTGTCCATGGTTCTGTCCGTGGTGCTGTACATGGTTCTGTTCATGGTACGGTTCATGGTTCTGTCCATGGTTCTGTCCATGGTGCTGTCCATGGTTCTGTCCATGGTTCTGTCCATGGTGCTGTCCATGGTTCTGTTCATGGTTCTGTCCATGGTGCTGTACATGGTTCTGTTCATGGTTCTGTCCATGGTGCTGTACATGGTTCTGTTCATGGTACGGTTCATGGTTCTGTCCATGGTGCTGTACATGGTTCTGTCCGTGGTTCTGTCCATGGTTCTGTCCATGGTTCTGTCCATGGTGTTGTCCATGGTTCTGTACATGGTTCTGTCCATGGTTCTGTCCATGGTGCTGTCCATGGTGCTGTCCATGGTGCTGTCCATGGTTCTGTCCGTGGTGCTGTACATGGTTCTGTCCGTGGTGCTGTACATGGTTCTGTTCATGGTACGGTTCATGGTTCTGTCCATGGTTCTGTCCGTGGTGCTGTCCATGGTTCTGTCCATGGTGCTGTCCATGGTTCTGTCCATGGTTCTGTCCATGGTTCTGTCCATGGTTCTGTCCATGGTGTTGTCCATGGTGCTGTCCATGGTTCTGTCCATGGTGTTGTCCATGGTTCTGTTCATGGTACGGTTCATGGTTCTGTCCATGGTTCTGTCCATGGTGCTGTCCATGGTTCTGTCTATGGTGCTGTCCATGGTTCTGTCCATGGTTCTGTCCATGGTTCTGTCCATGGTGCTGTCTGTGGTTCTGACACCGTGATCAAGACAGATCAAAGCAGAAAGCTGATCATTTAGTTTCTTGTTTTAAATCATCGTCTCATGTGTATTCTTATTCTCGGCTAAATGTCTGCTTCGCGTAAACTAAATATTATTATTAAGGACATTATTTGAAGATTATAAATTTCTATGTAAGTATGTTACTATTATAACTAATTTTACTCAAAAATCAACAAAAGGTGCCAAAGGCACTTCAAAAACACTTCCTCAGTGAAAAACATTGTGGGAATTAAAATGTTTCTGTTTACTTTGCAGAATCAGATTTGACAATTAAAATGCTGAATAATTATTCATAAAACTATTCAACATCTGAATTGGAATTGAAAGCTATCCCTGAACAGACATTAGGTAACTTTAAACACGTCATGTTGAGAATTCTTCTCTTTATATATATATATATATATATATATATATATATATATATATATATATATATATATATATACATATATATATATATATATATATATATATATATATATATATATACATACTGCTGTCATTGTTTGTCACTCATGACGTCATCCTTTCTGATCAGCTGGTCTCTCTCCAGCGGCTGGATGAGCCTCTCCTGGTGTTATGGTCTCTTTTTGAATGGGACTGTCTCTCTGCTTTCATTACGTTCATGGCGCCGCTACACGCGTCCCTCAGCCTCCTCATCACCTTCATCATCAGTCTTCAGAGTCATCATTTCATCAGTAGGATCTGGACTCCACGGGGTTCAAGTTGCTGCTGCTCTGGGCTCACGCCCATTGATTACATTCTCACACCATCAGCTTCACTTTGTTTTACATCTCATGTTTTAATAAACAAGTATCTGTTCCCAGTCACCAGCACTTTACAGTTAAAGTTACTGCAAACAACACATGACGAGGTCATACTGTGACATGAACCCAGTGTGAAGATGTTTTATGGGGAGTTCATTTGGCGTTTTGTGGCATTTGACTTTAATAAACACAGCAAAGGTGCATGCAGTGTTGTTTATGTGTTTTTTTTTAAAGAGGAAACTGTCTGTCAGACACACACTAGTGTGTGAGCTGCCTAGTTTTCCCATAATGCAGCTCAATAGCATCTTTCATTCGACCCTCCCTGCTGCCTGCTACTTCCTCATGTCTCCTAAACCAGATGTAACCATCGACGCTCTCGCCGGCTGAGAGATTGTCTCTGTAGAGAGTAAACGATATTCATCATCATTTATAAATATTCATCCTCAGCTTGCGCCTGAACACTCCGTCATTGTTCTGTGTGTGTGACAGGTGGTTAATTTTTCTGTCTGACTCAAATGGGTTATGATGTTAAGGAAAAATAAGCCACAGGATTTATAGTCATCCTGAGAGGAGGTGGCAGAAAAAGTGTATTAGCTGCAGCAACAAAAACAGGTTGGAGTTTATTTGTGCAGCCTCTGAGTGACAATAAAGACAAATACAGTTGATAAAATGCGATGGCAGAAAAACAAGATGAGAGAAAAGATGCAATCGATCATCTAAACAAGTGAAATTAAAAAAGGAACAATGTGCCTACATAAACCTCTTCAGAGGAGAATCAGAAAGCAGGATGACGGAGACAGAATCCACAGAATACAGAGAGGCCGAGGTCTGAAGAGTCTTCAGAGAGCAGAGGAGAGTCAACATCTCCACTGAACCACCTCAGAGGGAAGGACTGACGTGTGAGAGAGAACGTAACGTTCTGGAGATAAAGCATCAACTCATTTCAATGTTGCTCACAGGTGGGTGCACCAAATGCTGGAGGAATACAGAGATCAAGGGCCTCATGTTTCCTCCTCACTCGCACATCACACTAGGGGGTGGAGGAGGCCGATGGGGGGTCTCTCTCTTTTGTTTGACTGTGGTTGGAGGTGTGACTCTCCTCATGTTCAGGCGGGTGGAGACGGTTGTTTCATTGAATCTTGTGTCGCAGGCTGCTCTGAGGAGCTCCTGGAAGTTTCCTTCCTACAAGAAGTAAACAGACGAGAGACATCTTTGAGTCAGAGAACATCTTCCATCATAGAATCCTGAATTACATAAAGGATCATCTTCATAAAAGCAACATCTTGGTAGACCAGAACTCCACAGACCTGCGTATGTGTAGATTATATCATCTCTCTCTCTCTCTCTCTCTCTCTCTCTGTCTCTCTCTTCAACTGCCATGTAGGACCATGTAGAACCCTGTAGAACCATGTAGAACCCTGAAGAACCCTGTAGAACCCTGAAGAACCCTGTAGAACCCTGAAGAACCCTGTAGAACCATGTAGAACCCTGAAGAACCCTGTAGAACCAGAAAGAACATGACAGTCAAGACCAGAAGTATTCGCTAACTCGTGTTAGAATCACTCAAGAAGCAAGTATGTAGATTATACAAAACAATATTTGAGATATTCTAACGTTCCAGTAGGACTGGTGCAGACTGACAACGTTCTGGAAGTACTGGGAGAATAATTTGGTTATGAGAGGGAATCCATTCCTTCTGACTGGTGGGTTTGTCATCAGCTGTTAATGAATTGTAAAGTCTGTATGATGATAACTGATAAATGTTTTACGAAGTCTTATCTTCACTCAGCACACTTTGTGATTAGTCTCAATATGCAGATCAGTAGGCAGACCTGTCATCACAAAGTGTCTCTGTGTGTTGTACTACACACTGCTACATGTTGTGATACTTCCTGTTCTGTGGCAGTTATCTTGCTCACGTGGCCGTACTGACGCAGTAGGAAATAAACTGTGAATGTGTGATTCATGTTATATGAATCACACATTCACATAAGTAGTGTTTTCTAATGAATCCTCTAATAAAAGACATAAGGATGGGTCACATGACTCAGCTCAGCTGTGTGAAGCCTGAAACCTGCTCACAGCTCTACCTCTAGGTCTTCACTGTAGCCCATGGTCCATGATGTTGGATCCCCAATAGCCCGAAAATGTGGACTGAAAGCCCATTTCTCCTCAAACGATCTGAAATTATGAAATGAGTGAGCCATGTGCTTCTGTTTGTGGAAGAGAAAGTGTGTCCTTTAGGAGCAGCAATGGGACTCCATGGTAACGGCAGTTTCAAGCCAATGGGACGTCTCAATGGACTCGTTGGATGGAGGGATAATAAGATGCCTTGACCAATGAAAACACACGTGTGACTGTATCATGAACATTGATTCAGTACAGTCCTCCGTGTGTTTGGCCTCTTGGTCCCTCCTATGAGCTGCTCAGTGTGTCAGTCGCCACAGGGTTGGAAAACATCCTTCAAACTGTGTGAACCAGAAGGACAGACCCAGATCACAGCGACAGCGACACCCACATGTGACGCGTCCTCACATCTTGTCCGTACAGCGTTCGACGTTCTTTACTTTGTCCTTGTTCATAAGAGTTACAGTTTCCGCCTTCTGTGCATCACATCGCTGCCAAGAAAATGGAGAAAAAAAAACACAGCAAAACTGTCAGTTGTCTCTCCCATTTGGAGTTGTGCACCTCAGGTATTGCACAACGCTGCTGACTGACAGGTGACGTCTGAGATGTGCGGCGTTGGAGCACTACATCTTAGCAGCCAGATGGAGACACGCGCAAAACAAAACGGGGATCTCAAGGACTCTGGCTTTCACGCTGTGCGCGTGTGATGTCGGCTAACACATCTCCGGGTAATAAAAAGCTCATCAGTATTGTATCCATAACCGAGCCAGGGAGAGCTGTCGCGTCTTCGTCATCGCTGGAAACTGCCTCTGTGCAACATCAGTGAGCTCTACTGACAGAAGCATCACAGGAAACACAGAGAGGGGATGAAGCCGGGATGCTGTACATTACAGCGCCGCCTTCATCGATGTACATCTGCATTCTGCAGAGACACTGAGCCATGTTCTGCCGCGGGCATACAGTCAGGTATTAAACGCTGCACACAGTTTTCAAACAAGTCTATTTTTAAACTCTCCTGCCAATTTGCAGTCTCTCTGGGTGATTACTACCAGAATAACTATGCTAATTGTTTAATAAGCGCACTTTGCTCGGCATCAAAGGAGAGATTTCTGCATATTATTTCCCACAAGTTCAAAGCTGTCGTTACGCTGAACAAATGGCCCTCACTGTGGAGGCTGCTTTTAAATGCACCAAAGAGAGCAGGGCTAGAAGACGGCCATGTAATTGTGTAATTAAAACAAGGTTATCAAAGTCGAAAGTAGCACTTTTGTCATATAGTTGCTATTAAAACGCTATAGGCTCCTCCAGCGCTCCGGGCCGACACATCTTAATTGGGCACCGGTGTCAAGTACTTAGGCGCTATCTAATGTGATTTCATTTATTCACTTTCTTCTCGACACAAAACCTCTGGCTACACAATGAGAAATCACTTAGGTGTGTGTGTGTGTGTGTGTGTGTGTGTGTGTGTGTGTGTGTGTGTGTGTGTGTGTGCGTGTGTGTGTGTGTGCGTGTGTGTGTGTGTGTGTGTGCGTGTCTTTTGGGTAAGTCCTTCAATTGTCCCTGATTTCTTAATTCAGAGGGAAAATTCAAGATGCGTCTGATTAAGTTGAATCTTTAATCTTTCTCTGCTTTCAGTGTGTGTGTGTGTGTGTGTGTGTGTGTGTGTGTGTGTGTGTGTGTGTGTGTGTGTGTGTGTGAGCCTTTCCGTCCTGCTGCCGACCTGCCATGCGGGTCTCCGGGGCCCTGCAGCAGGAGGTAACAGACACGGCGTCGGCCTCGGCTCAGGAAGCAGAAACCCTCGGAGGTCTGACTTGACTGGCAGTTAGTTGACAAGGTCACGATAGCAAAACTGGCTGCACGGTTCGGAGCCGCTGCATTAATCCGCTCACTCTGCCTGCCTGCACCCACTTTTGACATTTTAGCCCTTCCATTACATCACATCTGGCCCTGAAATGGGAAAGAAAAGGCCGGCGTTTGTCATCGGTGGGAACATTTTAGGATTAAACTCCTGAAAATAGCAAATCCTTGAGATCGCTAACCTTCCAAAATCCTATTGTGACAAAACCCAAACATACACAACGATAACCCCAACACAACGTAGCTTCAATAACCCTGACCACGAGCAACCAGCCCCTAACCTCTCCTCCTGTCGCTGTTGTGAACATTCTGAATTGATTGCTTGATAGTAGTTTTTTCTAATGATAACCAAGCACCATTCCAGTGTGTTGGGACCTCGTATATTTACAACACAACGGGGGCTGTTAGTAAAAGGTCTCAAGGCGCCAAAATATTCATCTTTTCCGGAATAGATCGTCCCTCATGAGCAATGAATCATCCACCCACTGTTATGTCAGATTTTGCAAAGAAAGAGAAAGTAGACGTTTCATGAATAGAATCTCTCTCTCTTTTTTTCTCTCTCTCTCTCTCTCTCTCTCTCTCTCTCTCTCTCTCTTTCTCTCTCTCTCCTTTCCTGTCGTCCTCCCGCTCCCCCTTTTCTCCTTTTCCTCCGTGTTTAATGTTTAATTTAAAGCTCCAGTGTAGAGCAGAATCAACAAGAGTGCCTCACACCTGCAGCAGCAGCAGCAGCTCCACAGCGCCCCCACATGGCAGCGAGGCCAGACAGGAGAGTTCAGCCACAGCCAGAAGGGCATCATTATTAGAGCTGCGTCCTTCCTCTTCAACACGATTCAATGGACGGCTTAAATAGGGACAAACTCAGTAATAAGATGTCTTTGTGTATATATATATATATATATATATATATATATATATATATATATATATATATATATATATATATATATACACACACACATATATATACATATATATATATATATATATATGTATATATATATATATATATATATATATATATATATATATATATATATATATATATATAGATAGATAGATATATCTAGATATAGATATATATATACAAAGACATCTTATTACCGAGTTTGTCCCCATTTAAGCCTTCTATATATATATATTATATATATATATATATGTATATATATGTATATATATACATATATATATATATATATATATATATATGAAAATATAGATATATAGATATATATACACACACTTTATCAATATTTAATGTGTCGTTTTTAGTGACAAAAATCACACAAAACAGATCAGCAACTCTACAGTTTCCTGACATTCACAGAGCCTTTAGTGTCGGGCTCATTGTTGTGTGTGCTTTACAGCAATTGCAGCAGTATTACAGCAGCAGTAGTTGCTCTACAGCAGCATTAGTTGCTTTACAGCAGCAGTAGTTGCTTTACAGCAGCAGCAGTTGCTTTACAGCAGCAGTAGTTGCTTTACAGCAGCATTAGTTGCTTTACAGCAGCAGTAGTTGCTTTACAGCAGCAGCAGTTGCTTTACAGCAGCAGTAGTTGCTTTACAGCAGCAGCAGTTGCTTTACAGCAGCAGTAGTTGCTTTACAGCAGCAGCAGTTGCTTTACAGCAGCAGTAGTTGCTTTACAGCAGCAGCAGTTGCTTTACAGCAGCAGCAGTTGCTTTACAGCAGCAGCAGTTGCTTTACAGCAGCAGTAGTTGCTTTACAGCAGCAGCAGTTGCTTTACAGCAGCAGCAGTTGCTTTACAGCAGCAGCAGTTGCTTTACAGCAGCAGCAGTTGCTTTACAGCAGCAGCAGTTGCTTTACAGCAGCAGTAGTTGCTTTACAGCAGCAGTAGTTGCTTTACAGCAGCAGTAGTTGCTTTACAGCAGCAGCAGTTGCTTTACAGCAGCAGCAGTTGCTTTACAGCAGCAGCAGTTGCTTTACAGCAGCAGCAGTTGCTTTACAGCAGCAGCAGTTGCTTTACAGCAGCTTCAGGGAGAGAAGCTCTGAAGCTCCTGCTCACCGTGACGAGTTGGGGAACATGGTCACTGTAAAAGCAGCAGTCACTGTAACACATTGGACATTTCACCTTCAACATCGATGGTTGCTGGCTGAGAGAAGAGTTTCAGTGTTTTCAGAGGACAGGGCTCCTAACCCTAACCCGAACCTTAACCTTAACCTTAACCCTAACCCTAACCCGACCCTAACCTTAAATTTAACCCTCATCCTAATCCTAACCTTAACCCTAACCCACGATGACGGGACGGTGTCCAGAGCCCCGGGTGTGAGGAACAACTCTACTGCGAGTAGAAGGGTTCAGTTATGGTAACAATAAGCAGAGTTAGCATCAACCAGACTAAAATAATGCAGCTTTGATGTTAACTATGATGGATCGCACAACCTGTTTCAAGACCACTAATAACTTTTCATATCTCACGGAAATGCAAAGCCAGTTGCTGAAGGGAAGTTAATTAAAATACAACAAAGCTTCCATTTGAAAATGCAGCATGTGATCCGTATTAAAGAACTAACCGTTGCACACACACATGAGTTATGGCCCCTATATATTATGTACACAGGTGGAACTTCAAGCACAGAACAAGTCCAGATGTTTCAGTTACTGACTCTGACGTGACGCAGTGGCTTGAATATAAAAACATGCAGTGAGAGACAACATGGATGCCGGTTCTCACAGACGCACTGGAGGCTTTACAACCACAGAGAAGTGATAATCCTGATAATATAACTTTCATGTGTGTAATAATCTGCTGCTTTTTGTCATAAACAACTTGAACACAATCTGTGATACATTTCCTCACATTTGGTAATAATGCATTACATATTCCAGTGTTATTACAAAATGTGGGAGTAACATTTTATAATGAACACATGATAATACGTGCATTATATAATAATCTACCACAATGGATGAAATCATCATAAACGATACAGCTAAATACACTTATATAATAATAATTTAGGTCATTAATACATTATGCTACTTGAGTCTAGACTGGTGGTTGACGTTATAGTTGACTATGAAAAAAAACAAGATCAGCTGTTTATCACGTTACAGATGTAAGATCAGGCAAACGCAGGGACTTCCTGTCAAGAGCAGACCTGGAGAACAAGATTCCCTTTCATTGGTCGCAGGGTGACTGCTGCAGCGTCACAGCGCTCTGGCTTATTCACAATGCAGTTTGCTGCAGTTGTTACAGGCAGCAAAAGGTCAGACACATCACTCCTCTTCCTCAGTCGCTACACTGGCTTCCTGTCAGCCGCAGAATTGAATATGAGGCAATGCTGCTTGTTTATGAATCAATACATAGAGTGGGACCGGGGTACATTGCAGACATGTTTAAGGAGTGCATGGCGGCCAGGCCTCCAGTCGGGGGCAGTGAGCTGAACCTTTTAGCATGCTGCTCCTGTCTGGAACACACTGCACATCCTCAAAGTGTCCAGATCTTTCAAACTTTTAAATCAGGACGGACCCATTGCTCATGGAATCTTTAGGTTAAAGCGACTGCAAGGGAGGAAGGTGGCCGTGTTTCTGTGCACCAGAGGCCCGCTAGAAACCTCTAAATAACCTCTCAACCTGTCCTTGATATGCTGAGGATTACATTTTATGTAAAGCACAAAGTACCTGAACCTACAAAGCCCCAGATTCATCTACAAACGAAGACCTTGTGATCCAGCACAAAGCATGCTCTACAACAAAGATGGAAATCATTTTTACTTTAAACTCCAACAATAAATAACCTATGGGACTTTTGTAATTGCAAGAATTTACATTTAATGCTGTTCATTTGACACAGCAACTACCGAGCTAATTCCTTAACAGTCCCATTCATCATTATGTGGTTGTGCAGCAGCAGCAGCAGCAGCAGAAAGTGGATAAAACGCATCCAAGCAACAGCTCCTATCTTAATCATCGGAGGATGACTCTGACAGCTTCCTGTTTGGAGCCGCGCCGCAGCGGATTAACTCGTTTTCTCAAAGAACACTTGGATATCTTCATCTCTCCGCTCTCAACAGGGAGCCCGGGCTCAGGCTCCTCTTGTGTCTCTTTTCTCGGAGACGTTGCACAGAGGCAGCGAGCAAATGTGTGAGAACAACATATTAGCATCATTAGTGGGACTTGTCCACATGTGCTCAAGATTATTGGACCGTCAAAGCGCCTAAAAGCACAAATCTGCTGAAGGATGCGTTTATCTGTTTGGCCTTTTATTGCCTGAAATGAATGCAGGCCAGGAAGCCGGGGCCAACTCCACCTGTATCGTCTCACTTTGGTCCTTAAAGATTGCAGGAACGATGCTGGCAACACAGGAAACCCCCCCCCCCCCCCCCCACACACACACACACCTCAGCCAACCCAGATGTGGACGTACTGAGGCACCCTTTAGTACCCCTTAGCACCCTTTAGCACCCTTTAGTACCCTGTTGCATCCTTTAGCACCCTTCAGCACCATTTAGTACCCTTTAGCACCCTTTAGAACCATTTATCACCCTTTAGAACTCTTCAGCACCCTTTAGCACCCTTTAGTACCCTTTAGCATCCTTTACTACTCTTTAGCACCCTTTAGTACCCTGAACACTTTTTAGTACTTTTAACACCCTTTAGTACCCTTTAGCACCATTCAGCACCGGTCAGTACCATTTGATACACATGTGGTACCCTTTAGCACCCAGGAGACCAACAGACCGTGTGAATCCCCAACCATGGCCAGGAAGTTATGTTGTGTGTGTAAACCGTACAAAGTAAACTTTTCTAAGTTTATTTGGGCAAAACAATGTACACATGGGGCAGCACGGTGGTGTAGTAGCACTGACGCCTCACAGCAAGAGGGTCTGTGGTTCAGATCCTGGTCTGCAGGTCCTTCTGTGTGGAGTTTGCGTGTTCTCCTCGTGGCAGCGTGGGTTCTCTCCGGGTTCTCCGGCTTCCTCCCACAGTCCAAAGACATGCTGCAGAGGTTAACTGGACTCTAAATGTCCCGTAGGTGTGAATGTGAGCGTGAATGTCTGTCTCTCTGTCTGTCCTGTGATGGACTGGAGACTTGTCCAGGTGAACTCTGCCTTCACCCCTTGACAGCTGGGATCGGCTGAAGCGGCCCGCGACCCTAATGAGGATAAGCGGTTAAGATAATGGATGGATGGATGTATACATGGAATGAGCTGAAATGAATCAAACTAGAAAAAAACAAGATGGTCGTCTATTCATACTTTGACTTTGGTTTCCAGCTGGAACTCCATTGGTTGCTGCAGTCTTTGGTCTTGGGAGACTGCGAGGTGACTTGTGATTGAAATACATTTGAATGCAACACTGTGTTATAGCCAGATGCAAATGTCTCAATGAAAGAACTTCTGGTGAAGGTCTTTCCACAGACAAGACACATTAAATGAAACTTTTCCAACCAATATGTCAACAGTCGTGTCCATGTCAGAGGTGATGACATTCAATGAAGCAGCTCAAGCTTCAAGCTGACAGATTTCTGACCCGAGAAACGTGAGTCATCCAGAAGCAGCGAGCCGAGTTTTAAAAACAGCTCTTTAAAGTAAAAAAAGACAAACCTTTTTGACACTTTGTGTTTCCCCCACAGTGTAGCCGGGGGCATCAGATGGCAGATTCAGGTCAGGCAGCCAGGCAGCCCTCTGTTCTCCTGGGGAGACGCTGTAAATGAGTGCAGCTAGTTTAGGGCTCTGGCTCTGCCTCACGACTACATCCTGTCATTCAGACAGAAGCTGCTGCTTCTGGAGAAACCCTCTGATGTTCCAGGGACGGAGGTGATGAGCATAGCCGCGGTGGGCCGCTAAGCCTTCTCTGCTGGCCTAAACACAATCTCAAAGTTCTAGCGATGTTTTAATTGACTTGTTTTTCACAAATACACTACATGTATTATAATTATGTTTCCCTATTAGCTTATTTTCTCATGTCACAGCTCCTGTCTGGTCTGTTCTTCAGCTCAGGCCAGCAGCTCGGCCTGACAGCTGGTTACGTAGAGCTCGTCCAACCAGATTTCACCTGTTGATTCTCTATGCAAGCGTAGTGCGTTAAACATGCTAACGGCCGGCTAGCTAGCGTTGATATCTGCTATCCTTCTGGACGTTGTGATTTGTCGTTGTGTCACAGTGTCACAGCGCAGTGACAAAAGTCCACGGCCGGTCACTGGATCACAGGGATGGTGACGTCATCTGACTTTGAGGTTTACTCTGTTGCCCCGTCGACCTTCAACCGCTGCGCCCTCGTGCGTGCTCATTGCATGGTTGAGGCCATGTGTTGTTTTCTTTTGCTCAGTCCCATTGAGCCTGCTGGGCCACAACAGTGTTCTCTGTTCTCTGAAGCCTTCAGTAGAGGATACATTTGACATACTGCAGTAAATGCTCAGCTAAGGACAGTGTAACGTAATGTTTTTTGTCTGGTTTCAACAAACTGTTTGGTCTCAGTGTTGTCGTTCACAATCAAGTCTGACAAAACTATGAAAATGATTTGTTACGTCATCTGAATTTTGAATGAATATTACTGACATTTCCTGCCACTAATAATTGACAGTAGTCATGACAGAAAAAATGCTTCTTGCTCTCATCTCAGTTCTAACAAGTGAAATATGTTGCAATGTGTTGGAACTCCTGATGAAAAGCCACATTAAGCCCCCCGCGCCTATTATCGAAAAAACAACAACAACACTTTGTTGTGGGAGTCTAACAAAGCAATACAAATTAATATCTTCCCACTATTAGTAACTCAAAAGTCACAAAATGGCTGGATATTTTTTTCTTTTTCTCAGTCCTGAGTCCTTCATGATCCGCCCATGTTTGTAAAACCGCGTCAAACCGCACATGCGGAACTCATTTGGGTTTCATACGACTTTAATTCTTTAGGATATTTCTGACACAAAATGTACAAAGTCTTATAACCTTGCCGTGTTTTCTGGCATCATGTTGAGCAAAAATGTAATGAATGATAAAGACGTGTCCATAACGGGTGACTGCACAGGCGAACATGTTTATGGACTCATACACTCTGGACGACGTGTGGAAATGACACAGGAAGCTGGTGCGCGTGTGCAGATGACCGGGCGTACGTTCATGCAGCCTGCTGCCACACGGATGTGCTGCTGTCAAGTGGGCTTGAAAGGAGCTCTTTAGGAAAGCAGTTTCCCTACAGTTGAATTATTCAAATAGCGTCCCCCGACTCTGATACTGAAACTGAAAAGATATTCAGGTGCCAACAACATTGCTAAAATGTATTCCACAGGAACAAGTTTGCACAGACCTCTGATAGAGGTTTAGAATTAAACATGATCCCTGAAAGTGCCATTGAGCGGCTCGATCGGGAGACGGATTCATTCAGCGTGTTCTCGGATGCCTTTGACCTTTGTGGTTCAGTCTGGTTTTATCTTTGCAAACCGCAGGCCTTCCCAATATGTCTTTCACGCCACCCTGGGCTCTCCACACCTTATCAGTTAGAGCACAGAATAATGGTGCAGAAAAAGCTCTCTGTTTGAGATTGATAAAGGAAGGGAGACGGTTTTCCCCATCAACACTCGGGGCTTATCTGAGACGCTGGTCTCGAGAGGTGGTTGGGCAGCTCTGAAGAGCACGTCTGGCCCCAGAGCATCCCGGCTGTTTGGCTGTTCACGAGAGGGGAGATGCATTCAGTATGAAGGGAGCCGCGCCTATTCATCACACATCAGGGTGAGGCCTCAGACGCTGGCTCCGCTCAGCGACAGATGGCCACACAATCACTGTGTTACTGCAACAAGGGCTACGTTCCGATGGAGCGACCAAGTGGTGCTCATCAGGAATAGCCCAACTATAATTGCCCTTAAAATGACACAGAGCGCCGTCATGGTGTGAAGCAAGGAAACTGTAGCTCAGATGCAGCCGTAGCCATGATTTAATTAATCAACCGCCAAGAACAACAATAAGAACGGAGATATTCAGTAAAAAAGAATGGAGTTGTAACTTCCAAAGCCGCCATTTCTAGTGCTTTCCCTTTGAATAGTAGAGTAGTGGAGGTAAAGGACAGATCAATGAAATGATGGCAAGTTTGTGATACATATGATAATATACTAATAATACACACACAAACGCACACACACACACACACACACACACACACACACACATACATGCATCTCACACACAGCAGCCCTTTGGACGGCATGTTGTTAATTAGTGAATTGGCTCCTTTACTTTTTCTGCTCGTTCACTTCAGAGGGTTTAATTAATATATTTGTATGGCTGTAGGAGGTAATGTGGCTCAATTAGTATTTAATTATGTGCTTTTATCATCTGCCTTGATTGTAAATAAGTAAATGTTCTGTGTTTCAATAGATGTGCAGATTGGTTTCTTGGGCGTCTGATAATGTTTTGAAATGGGAGCAAACTCAAAGATACATCATTGGCGTTGCTGTCTGGGGCTTTAGTCAAATGCACTTTAACACATCTACATCACCTAACCCCTCTCCTATACCCAAATAATTAAATCAACAGGGCCAATCCAAAATATGAATCGCCACTTAAAGAACTTGAGGAACCCGGCCGGTCACAGCTGAACAGAACCTTCAAGCGTCTTTCTGGGAGCACGACAGGAATGCAGTAACATATTCTTGACTCGTACTTGATCAGTGCTGCCCAGTGTGACAGTGTGATCCCCATCAGTGATTGGATGACAGGCTCCTCGGCTGTGATTGGCTGCGTCCCTTCTGGCACGGTGGATCCTTCAGCTTCCTTCGGGAGCCCTGAAGGAAGCTGATTGTGTCACAGACTGTCTGTCACAACAAAAAGTCATTTCATTATATTTACCAACTCTAGCTTGAAGAACATTGTTGAGTTACTTGTACTTTCCTGCTACTTCATACTCCAGTAAACAGAAGTAGAGACATGTACAGCCTTTATAGGACGAGTCTGATATTTGGTGGCGAGGCCAGCGCGTTCCGCGGCGCTCTCCTGAGGGACCGGCAGTATTCTGGATGAATCAGCTTCAGGGTGAGTGTCAGAGACAGCTTGTTCTCTGTATGCAGACTTCTTACCGATGGAACCAGAGCCTCTTTTGGATGATGCACCTCCCATCTGCAGCGAAGCTCTTTATTTACATCTCCTGCTTGGTATTTCTATAGATTTGATCAGAGAACTTTGGAGGAATGGGGATCTTATCTGCAGTCACCTTATCTGTGGGTCGTGAACAAACAATCCCTATATTGTGTACGTTCAGTCTGCTATGTATGAAACTGTTGTTGTTGCAGCTCTACTTGTTTGTTTGTAACAAAAGTGTTTATCAAAGCAGTTTGGGGCCAAGTGATTTCCCTGGGAGATACAAAAAGCCAGGCCGGGCAAAATGCAGGTTGAACTGGAGAAACTGTTAAAGACAGAAACTAAACTGCAATAGAAAGCTGCATATGAAACATTTTATAATACAATCATTAATACAATGGTGAGTAAATCTGACAGAAATAGTCTGTACGAATGTCCCAATCACTCTTACGTTCATCAAAGAGAAGTGAAGTGCCTTTTGGTCCTTTCCTCGTGCAACAAAGAGCTTATTAAACATGCAGCCACGCTGTATGCTGGTGTGCATTAAACAATGCCTTTAATGCCAAGAATCTGACAAGGGTCAACCCAAATAAAGTATAAATAACTGGGTTATTGTTCTACGACTCCATCAATCAGTTACCATGGAGCCCAAACTGTCACTAACTGCACTCCGAGAAGAAAGACTATAAATCTTTCTGAAAAACAAAAAAGCATCTTCAAAGAGAAGCAGACAGTCTGCATTTAAAGGACGACTTCAAGATGTCAAACAAAACAGGTGAAAAAGTTAAAGAAGGAAGCTAAATGGTAGAGACAGAACCACCATCACCTGATGGAGACAGAAGACAATCACATGAAAGGACAACGGTGATCCGAGTAGGTCTCAATTCACTGTCACGATCATTAAAGAGCAAAACGTTCATTAAAAAGGGTACTAAACGTTCATTCAGTATACCTTCAGTAGCTAGCCTAGCATCGAAGTGACAGGTATCACTTTGACAATTTAAAGATCTGAAACGATTGCCTGAGAGTCTGTGGAGCAGATCGTATCCTGACCGGAGCTGGATGACGCTACGCTATGATTGGCCTTCTGCATTCGATGGGCTGGACTTAGCAAAGGGTCAATTGAATTAATTGAATTTCACAACATTCTAACAGATTAAGAGTCTTATTTACAGCCGCTCTAGCTTCGGCGCTGCGTCATATGTTTGGCTAGCAAGTGTTAGCTAACAGGCTACATGACTCGTATGAATGTCAATCACAGACACAACCTGGAGGCTGTGTTACATACGCTCAGGTTCCATATTTACTTTACGTTTAACAGCCATGTCATTAACTTCAGCCTGGTCGCTACGGTAATAGATGTGATAATAGGTCGGACTGCCTCGTTGTGCATCATGTCGCTAGCTATCTTGGAGCTATCTCCCCTCTGATGTAACGGCCGTTCCTTACTAGTTTCAAATAAACGGAGACACATTTGGAATATGTAGGTTTAAAGCTGTGGAAGAAATAAACAGCTCCAGATGGACAAGAGTCATAACTACTACTGCTGAAGGCTTACTCTCATCAATACATAAACAGATGCCATTTTGGGGAAACTGTTGCTCTTCAGACTCATTTGAATTTAAGAGGTGCACATTTAATTTCAATGAAGTGGATTTTAATCATGTATCTGGTCCGTTTATGAGACTTAATTTGAGCACCAGGAGCTGTCGATGGTATGATCTTTAGGTCAGCTCCCTCTTTACATGCAGGCATGGATGCAAGCTCAAATATTGGAATTGCATGAGCCTCGTATGTCTAGTTATGTGCAGAAGACATTACATGTCATTTAGCTGACGCTTTTACCTAAAGCAACTTACAATAAGTGCATTCAACCGTGAGTACGAACTCAGAACAACAAGAATCAAGAGAGAACAATGTCTTCAATAAAGTCAAACGACTATCAGTGCTATCAGTAAGAGCACCGAAGTGCTGCTGCTACTGTCTTTATTCAAGGTGGAGTCGAAAGAGATGAGTTTGTAGACACTTCCTGCTGTCCTGATGTCAATGGGGAGCTCATTCCACCATCGAGGAGCCAGGAAGCAAACAGTCGTGACTTTGTCGAGTGTTTACTTCGCAGTGACGGAGCAACAAGCTGATTGGCTGAAGCTGAGCGGAGCGAACGAGCTGGTGTGTATGGTTTCACCATGTCCTGGATGCAGGTCGGACCCCATCTGTTCGTAGCACGGTACGCAAGTACCAATGTTTTGAAGCGGATGCGGCGGCGGATGCTTTGTACTTGTACATGTGTAATGACAATAAAGTTGAATCTAATCTGATCTAAAATCAGTCGAGCTGCTGCGTTCTGGATGAGCTGTAGAGGTCGAATGATGTTGGCAGGAAGACCTGCCAGGAGGGAGTTACAGTAGTCGAGGCAGGAGACGACCAGAGCCTGGACCAGAACCTGAGCTGCCTTTTGTCTGTGTGTGTGTGTGTGTGTGTGTGTGTGTGTGTGTGTGTGTGTGTGTGTGTGTCTGAGGTCTCTGACCCCATGCGGCTGAATCCACACTTAATTATTATGTTGAAAATGGCAAGCCCTATTGTATGACTTCTTTTCAGCTAATAATTTCATATGTCAAATGTTGTTCTTACCAATATTAATGATGGCCGAAACTATGAAAGAAAATAAGACCTATCTTGTGAATAACTGGAGTTCTGTGGCTCAGTATCGAGCGGGTTGTCCACTCTTCATATGAGCAACGTTTTCCATTTCCCGGCAGTCTCACTCGAAGTGTCTTTAGACAAGATACTGAAGCCCGAATGACTCCCTGAAGGCTGATCCTGTATGAATGTGTGTGTGGATAAGCGTTACCTTAGAGCCTGGCTCCTTGAATCGGTGTAATAATGTGTGTGTGTGTGTGTGTGTGTGTGTGTGTGTGTGTGTGTGTGTGTGTGTGTGTGTGTGTGTGTGTGTGTGTGTGTTGGCTTCTGTCCGTCCGGGGAGAGGGATCCTCCTGCTGCTCTCCTGAAGGTTTCATCCTTTTTTCCCTATGGAAGGGTTTATGGGGGAAGTTTTTCCTGATTCGATGTGAGGTCCTGGGACAGGGATGTCGTATGTGTACAGATAGTTCAGCCCTGCGAGGCCAATTTGTGAATTTGGGCTCAACAAAATACACTGAATTGAATTGGTGAATGTTGACATGTAGTGTACAGCGTGTTGAGTGGTGGAAGACTTGAAAGCCGCTCTGTAGAGGAACCATTGACCATTTGTCATTACATCCCACTTTGAAAGCCTTTACAACATCTTTAGGGCCCTTTGTAACTCATCCTACTTTCGCTCCTACGTTACCTCGACAACCAAAACCAGCTTAATGCTGAGCAAACACTCCCGCTGTCTCAGAAAGTTTAATGCAGTGGAGTCAGACAGACTGATAATGCAGAACATGTCCCCTATTATTGCTTTAATGCTAAAATGTCCCGCATTACTTCTGGAGCCAATTTTGAAGCCGGATTGATTTCACTTTCCAAGAGTGAGAGAAAGTCGTAATTTGCCTCCATTAGATTACATCTCTAATTTCTTTTCTGCTTGTAAAAAAGGGGAAAGTGTTTTTTGGGGGCAAATTGAGGCAGATGGATAATGAGAGCTGCTGGCTGGCCCCGGGCTCTGTCAGTCTGGATCCCTCAGTGGCTGCTGTCCTGCTGTGTTTGCTGTGCAGATGAGAGCAAGAAAAGACCAAATCCATTTGTTGGAGATCAAACACCTTCTGTCCAAATCAAGTCATCTCAGGGTACCAGCTCGTCGTGCTGGGTACTGTGGATGCTGGTGAAAGCACTACGACCATGTTGGCTCCGTCTTATTTGCAGTAACAAAACAAAACATTGATAGGAAGCTATTAGCCCTCACAAAGCCGCACAGTGGATGACACTTTTCTGACTCCAAAGCTGCATCCTGTTCAACTGGAGCCAGCGAGGAGGAAGCTAAGTCCACATCTGGATGTCAGTCCAGCATGAAGTCCATCCTGGCTCAGTGAACCTCACAGAAAGACCTGCAGAGTCTCTGTGAGTGTGTGCCTCGTGCTTTGCCTCCATCTTATAACTGTGGGTGTTTCTTTCACGGTGATGACAGCTGAATAGGAGCTTGAAGAAAGACCAGCTTCATATTCTACAACACTCAAACTGACAGAGTGACGCTGAGCGGCTGAACCTGTGGAGTAAATGTTTCAAGGCTGTCTAATAGCCACCGCGGAAACTCCATGAACCATAACTTATTATTGTGTATCCTGAGGACGTTTTTTATCGACTTCCACTTACTGCAACTAAATCAGTGCTTGGCAGGAAAATGTGAGAGACAAGTAACATGTGCACTGCTGCTGTCACTGTTGGGTCCTCTCTCACACCCATTTCTCCTTCAAGGAAAGTTATAGCGCACATAATCCAGATTAAATAGACCACATAGAACACACTTCTGACATTGTTTTTTAAAATAGTCTAATCTGTTACGTATGTTACGTTAATTGGCCATGGTAAAAAAGAATATTAATTATTTAATTATTATAAAATTATGTTTTTGTTTGTATTTGTTTTAATATGCGTTGGATTAAACAACATCAGATATTTTAGCTAAATATCATTGAATCAGCCATATCAACTGATCATAATTATTTAAATTCCCAATGTGATGACAACAACAGAAAGAAAGCTTTTTTTAATTGAGCACTTCCTTCAGATCTGTCACAACTTGGAGCAGCCATCTTGGAAAGGTTGTTATGGGAACACAAAATCACAGTTAATGCACAACTGCATGAATGTAGAGAGTATGAATGCACTTTGGCAGCAGTTTAGTCTAACAGCTGATCACGGCGTTAGCTCGCGAGCTAACGATGAGCTACAAAGACCTACTTTCCAGTTTCCATCGCACGTGTCTCACAAGCATAGTGAGATGCACCGCCAGTTTGTCCAAGTGTTACACAAAGTCCAAACTTTTTGCAAAGAGGGCCAAATTTGATAAAGTAAAGATGCCCGGGGGCCAATAGTTCCTTGTGACATTTTTCTAAAGCACAAATGTTACATGAAAATACACACTTTCACTATAACAATTATCTTTATTTGTTAAATGACAATGTAACCAAATGTAATATAATGTAACCAATTCTGCCTTTCATTCAGTCAGATGAACAAACTGTAAAGAATACCTTACATTTCTATGAGTTAAATAACATTGCCTCGTGAACATTTTTAACAAGAATTCAAAGTAATGTGCAGTGGTCTGTTATCATTAAACTTTAAAACAAGTGAATTTTGCCCATGTCTTTTACAAGATCTTTTCAGAGGGGAGGGGAGGTCTTACTCTCTCCGGCCAATCACAGGGAAGCAGCGTGCTTGTTAGCAGGGTTGTGGCCTGTGATTGGTGGAGCAGGGGGGGCGTGGCTTTGGAGGAAGTGCCGTGTGTTGTTGTTGTACGTGAGTGTGGGGGATGCTACGTGAGCCTGTTAGCTGTCCCGCATTGAGCTACGGTTAGCAAAGAGCCCCGTTACTTGAATGTGAACATTGCTGCAATAAACCTGCGAGTTAAGGAGACCAACGTCGTCATTACTGCGGACGTTACAGCAGTTACGTGTCATCAACAGCTTCAGAAACGAATACATCTGTTCCTCTGGTTTGCCCTTTAATGATTTTTAGGTCAAGTAGCTCCTCTGTCACGTTCATGTTGTCATTAACTCTTCTTTAAAAAATCTGTAGTTGTGCAATGTCAGATGCATCGGCGCTTTCATCGCAGGCTAATGAGAAATAATCAAAAGCTGCTCCTCCGTCCCCCAGTTGCTCCTGAATATCTGACGCTGTGTCCTCAACTCTCCGTGCCACGGTGTTGCGTTCCAGGCAGACTCATGAATTCTAGCTTCTTCTCGGGGCAAATGTTCTCCACTATTATCATGACACCGTTTTTAATAAACGTACCTTCATTAAAAGGTTTGCCATGTTTAAGAATTAACAACTTAACTAGCTTTGGTGATGTTTTCATTTGACTCACTGGCTCTCGTGAGGAGTCGCTGTTGCGCTGCCAGGCAGCTTGGAGTTGCTTCACTTTTTCATCAACCTCACTCCGTTAGCTTGTCGTACGTGTAGCATGTTTAGACTCGTAGTGTCTCTCTACGTTGAAATCCGTAAACAAGGCAACCGTCTCTTTACCAATCAGACAAACAATATTGCCTCGATTTTCATTGAAGTATTGTAATTCCCACCGCTCCTGAAGGCGGCGGCCCTCACCGCCAACTTTTCTCTTTTTTTGCCGCCGAGAAGGATTCGCGGCACAGACGCAGAGCCAGATGACATTAGAATGGTGCGGCCACCTGGCGGTGAAAGAAGGAATTACATCTGTTACGTTATAAGATCGAAGCTGCGGGTCGTATGAAATCTGTCCGCGGGCTGTGAATGGCCCGCGGGCCGGACTTTGGACACCCCTGAGCTACAGATTCTTCTTCTTCTTCTTCTTCTTCTTCTTCTTCTTCTTCTTCTTCTTCTTAAGTAAAAGTGGCGTTTCACAACCAGCTGTACTCGGTGCATAGAGAGCCACTTACAGTACCGGAGTGTGTGTGCAGGGTCTATGACGCTCTCTATAAGGAATCACACAGTGCCAGGCGTATAGGGAGAAGAGAGAAAGAAGAGACCCAAAGAGAGACAGACGTGAGATGTGATTGGATAAAGAGCGTTAAAGCAGCGTTCGACAGCAGAAGGCTTAGCGGGCCCTGACGGCCCGCCGCTGGTAGACGGTGTATCTGTGTTGGTCCCTGTCTCTGTTCTTTAGCGCTGACTCAGCTCTGCGGCGATACATCTGGCTGTGCGACACTACAGTATGTACTTAAGTACTACAGTATGTACTACATGTAATAATTAGTACAGTATGGACTTCCTCGCCATCACTCGAGGAAGTCCACCCGAGCTCCTTCTGGTCTCCCCTCAGGCAGGAGGCTCTTTCAGGCTCAGTGAGACACACTGCTGCTGTTTCATGTTCAGATGTGCGATTGGGTCTCACAGTCTGCACACGCTGGAGGCCTTAGTGAACAATAATTAAGCACTCAGCTCCTCGAAGCTGAATTACTGGTTCTGTGCCCCCTCAGAAAAGTCATGCAAGGATACCAAATGAGTCCATAATTATCTAATGAACGCATGCAAGTGAGTAAGCATCCATGGAAAGTTATTCACTATTATCTTTAATGATGATCCAAATATGGCAATTATTAACTAATGATTCAGACTCTCGGTAAGCTTGTGGTTCAGATCATTGATTCTGTTCACTGAGCTGAACCACCACACACACTGTCTGTGAAAGCCACATACAAACGGATCGTCAACCGCTCAGCTCCTGCTGTGCAGTGCATGTTGTGTTTGTCCTCTGATTAAATGATTCATGTCAGTCCCGCCCCTTATCTGTCACGCCTGGAGCGCACATATTCTGTTGTAGCTGTGACATAAAGGAGTCGGAGGTGTCATTGTATGAACGGTCTGTAACTGAGCCTGGAAAGGAGAAGTGAGACTGGAGGAGGCGGCTCCCTCTTCATTCACCATGGTTACCAGTTGGTCAGCAGAGAGAAACGTGTGACTTCTGGGTCTGGAGTGTGCAGATGGCATCATACACTTTGGGGAATACGGGTTATTGTTGGAAGTATCTATCTGATGTGAATTGTTTTCCTCTCCACTGTTTATGAATCACAAGAAAATGGTTTTGGCAGGATAATCCTTTACAATTCCTTTTTTTGTTTCGCCATTCGTGAAACCACAGAACGTTTATTCATTAATATTCATAACTGGCTCGGACACAATACATAAACCTTGTTTTAAATGCATAGAGAAATCAGACTTCACCTGGATGAAAACATGAATGCTTTTCGTCCCGTTTAGCGCATGAGGTAGTGGTGCACTTCTGCCTCTCGTGGCCAATGTGAGTATTACAACAACAAACGCTTTTCACCAGCCAAAACTTTCTTTTACAAATGAAAGACAAAAGCAAAAGAACGATCTTTAAGAAAACAATTCACAGAGATTGTGTTTTTGACTAATTGGTCAAAAACACCAATTTCATTTCCCAAACACAGCTTTGTAATGAAAGTTTATTGAATGTTCTAGAACTCATATGAAAAGAGGATTTGATATTTCATGTGTAATTCTTTATAAACATGTGTTCAATAGACCAAATATGGGAAACAACTTTTTACTTTAACAATCTGAGGAATTGTAAGCATTTTTTTAATCAGTGTTTTCTCTTTGAGAAGTTAAAAGTTCTGTCAAAACTGTCCAAAGTTATAATCTAATTTTTAGTTATTTTGGCATCCGTCACAGTTGTTTGGCCACATGTAAAAGCAAACTTCATCACTTAGTGTTAGCGTCTTGCTAATGCCACTCATTTATTAGCTCTGTTTGAAACTAGCGTTAGCGTCTTGCTAATGCTATTCTTTCACTAGCTGTTTGGGACTAGCACTTTCTATTGCAACCACATGATGAATATAGTTTTGTATTGTATTGAACATTTTGTCAACACTTAGAGTAATAAAATACACCTGTCTCAGTGTGTACATATTGTGATGATGAATACAAAACGTTTGTTTTATTGGTGACCACCAACGCGCTCTCAGAGAGAGTTCTGGGAACAAAATGCGACCACAATGTTCACAAACAATATTTACACAGACAATCACTCTCCTATGTTCACTTTCTCCTCCATGTCTTGTCATCGACTCACTTTGAAAGAGCAACAGCCAATGAGAAGTCCTCGACTCTCCTTCGACCAATGGCGTCCCTTCATCCCTCGGCCCCTCACTGGGACAGACTTCCACATCAAAGGGCTGCCCTGCTTTGGTGAGAGCGGGAAGATTTCTTCTTCTTAACAAGCTCTCATTAAAAATGAAAAAGTCAAACATAATATTTGGGGCAGGAGGTATCCTAGGGAGAATGCTATGGTTTCAGTCGATGGAACAGAACACTCTCCAGTTTCTTCATTTCAACAGAAGCCTTTTACATATTCATTTTGTTTGCAGCAGAACTGACGTCACTGGGGACCATCAGCAAACTGTTTATTGACATAATTAATCTATGATTTAGCACCATATGATTTACGGTAATGCCCATTTGTGAGATTGGCGGCCTCATGAAACTCTATGGAAGCATCTGTTCAGTAAACTTCTTATTCTTTTAATATATGATATAAATACTCACCAAATGTGGCTTTATTTATTGATATATGCTTTTGCCATCTGCTATAATCTTTTAGGAACTATTTTATCAAATAAATCTCATAATCCCAGACAGGTTGAGCGTCTCCATCTTCCTTTATACAGATGTAGTTTCCCCTCAGATCTGGAATGCCAGAGTACACATTATCAAGAGCTCGTTATGATTGAACATATAAAAAGAAATTGTCATAACATTGAATCCATAATTGGAAACAGAGTCGTGTCCATCATGTCAGAGTTAGCTGTCTTCTTATTAACAGCTCCATTCATGACTCCATCCATAATCCCCGTTGATATAGTCTCACTCTACTAAAGGCTTAAATTATGCAGTAGTAAAAAGGTATTTAAGTCCCTCTTATATCCTCTTCCTCTCTGATTCCTCCTTGAATACAGAGAAAGGTCATGTAAGGACAGGAACAAAGAGAATACATTTTTAGAACCCAGACAGGGATTCTTACCTCTGGGTAGAATTGTGAGAAGATGATTTTAATATTAAGCAGCTTAAGCCCACGTCCTCACTTCTCCGAGCCCGTCACCATCATCCTGATATCACGGCAGCTGAAACGCGGCCAGGAGGCGACGTGACGAGCAGGAGGGAAACTTCTTGAGAAGGAGGGTTGGAAATGAAATGTGTGCGGCGGTCAGAGGGGGAGCACGGTTTGCAAAGGCAAATTACATAGCTGGATGACCATATCACAGTATGGCTGACTTCAGCAGATGGGAGAAGCCTTTATGAGACAGATAATATGGTGGCAGCTCACTAAAACTCCCACAGAGGAGTCGCATTGGTGCATCGCACGACTTATGTTCGGGAAATACATAAAGACTTTAATGGTCAATGGACAAGGTTAACATTTAAATCTGCTGTTGCTCATGCTTCAGGGATAGCAGAGCACACGGTCACGTCGCATGGAGAGGCATCAGTCCAAAGACAGCTGTGGCCAAGCTACTGAAACTGCCATTGGATTTGGAATCATATTCATAATCTCCACAGGATGACTCTTGGTTATTTTAGTGTGCTAACAACCTTCCTCTAGTGGCAGCATGCGACACTCGCTCCCTCCCAACTCATCAAATACCAACTTGGTCGATATTCAAACTGGGATCTTCTCGGTTCCCCTCTCTCGGGACGTGTCAGACACAACGTCTCCAGTCCATAAAGACGTTATATCTTTTCTAAATGAACTTCTGTGTTCACCGGTCAATTTCTGCATACGTAATCTCTTTTTTTTTACTACTTTATTTTTACCTTTTCATCACAAACAGAGAACATATGAAAACCGAACAATAACTACAACAGAAAGGTTCTGGTTTGCTCTGTCCTCTCAAAAGCATGACGTTCAAGTCTTTTCTTGTTCTACTGTTGACGTGTAAACATCCTCCATTTCTAACACTTGTCGCGACATTGCTCCTCTTGAGTTTTTATTCTATGGGTTAACATTTCCATCTCATTTATTTCCGTCACAATTTTCAAGCATCCATCTTAAGATGGTGGTTCTATTGTGTAGCATCTCTTGGTGATAGCCTTTCAGCAGATACCTGTCTTCCCTTGAGACAATGTCTGCTGTTATGTTACCGAGATAAGAACTGCGTTCTTCCTAAAGTCCACAACCGTCTCAGGAGCGCTGAGCTACAGGTGGTTCTGGCTGCACCAGGTCACCAGGTGGGCCGTCCCCCCCCTGCAGGCGGGCCCGTCCCCACCAGAGATCAGTCCAATGAGATGTGGTTATTCCGTGTATCTTCAATGTATTGTGGTGTGTAATCAGCATTGCAGCCGGGACATTAGTTTGTTTGTCTTGTTTATTTATCTGAGAGCCTCTAAATGCCTTTCTTTGAAAATGTAGATTTCATTTAATAGATTTTTAAAGAAAATTAGAAAGGTTTACACATTCATAAACTAGAATGAAGTTTTGCAATCCTTTCTTTTCTTCTGATCACTGAAGTCATTTTAATGAACTTAGTTCATGGAAGCAGATTATTAGCTGATCTCACTGAACACATTCTTTGTCAACATAATTATTAAGTCTTCCTCATCAAGATAAGTCTCTCACATCAACTGAATGAGAAGAGCTCCTCTAAATCTAAATCTCCGAGTGGAATCCTATTTAAAGCCGCTCTCCTCCTCTGTGTTTGACAGGCAGCTTCAGAGCAGCGCGGTATCATAGTCGAGTGCCAAATAGTTTCACAGCTTGAGGACGCGAGTGCAAATGTTAGGCCACCTCTGTCTCAATCAAACGCATCTTTATTCCATGCATGCAGCAGGCAGTCAGAAAAAAAGAAGAAAAACAGGCCGCAGCATGAATAGCAATAGCAGCTGCTCTGCTTTGCATTGCTAATGTATCTCTGAACGTGCAAATCAGGAAATCGGAATTATGTTTGATTAAAATTAATGTGCTTGCATTACACATTCTATGTCTTTTAAATAGCTCTGATGTGCAGAATTGTGCTGATTTATTTAGTCTGGAGGAGGATGAACGCCATACTGAGGAGAGCTATGTCAGTGTAAAATACAGATTTGTTGGACAGACAGGACTTCAAAGCGAGCAGAGCTGCTACACCTCAAGTCATATTTAGATGAATAAGTCCCGTCACAGTATCCAACCAGAACTCCAGCTCTCTCCTGCCAAGTCTGAACGCTGAAGACCGCTGACTCAGTGTGGAGTATTTTAAGTTTATGTTAGTGGCATGTGTGTCTTGAGTTTCCTCTTTCCCCCGTGACACATTAAAGCTGTACTCATATAGCCTCCACGGCCAGAACTTTTTTAAAGGGGACGACACTCATTTGGGTATTTAAATACAATATTGGATGTAAGCAGCACTAATTAATAAATGTATCTCAACAGTGGGGATAGTGTAGCCCTCAGAGAACGCTCAATAACTCAGTTTCACTCAACTCCACTGAGCTCAACTCCACTGGGTTTAGTTTTGAAATGCACAACTTTACTGCTTTGTTTTAGTCTTTAATAACTTTTAGCAACCTTGTTTCCAGAAGCAGCAGGCAGCTGTATTTAGACCCACCCCCTGAATGAAGGTTTAAAAATGCTCATTCTTTCAGTTATCATGCCATCAGGCTGACCCAGTGAAACCAGTCGCCGGTGGCTGATGTGCCCGAGGGTCCGCTGGCCCCATATATCTTATAGTGACTTTGAGAGAGGCAATGTCTTGAAGAACATGTGTGATAATGCCACAGAATAACACTTTCAAACAGATGTGCAATGAGATGATCTCTCATTTTGTAGCTGCTATCTATCGGCATCAATGTGCAGTCCATTTGAAGTTAAGGTGAGCAGCATACTGTATGTTATTTCATGTATAAAATGGCAGTATGCGATACTTTGAGCATGATTTTCCTTGTCATATTTCTGACTGAAATGAAAGTTCATGCAGGGTTATTAAACCATTAAGGCGCACACATTAGAGCATGGATGTGTTCACATGCAGCATATGTGTTGATGACTTTTTGACCTTGAGGGCTGAATGAAATGTCAAAGGGTCATCAAATACTACTACTTTTTAGAATGTGTGTATCCGTAGTGTTGGCATAAATGGTATACATTTATAGCAATGAGAATATGTGTTGAACAGATTGTTAATCACATTCAGAGTTGTCTTCTGGGAGAAACTTATCTTCTAAATAAAATGTCATTTGTGAATTCTACAGATTCTAAAACATTAATCAACTGTGGTTTTCTGTAATTTTGATATTATTCATCTGTTATTTGGAAGCGGGGTGGCTGAGTTCATCAACCCTGTTTTATCACCACACCCTTCCTCGCATATTATTGGTTAACGTCCCGGGGCAGCGTCGCTTTCATTGGCTGCATTTTGTCAACATGCGGCCGCTGTCTCCCATCGGTGTCAAGTTACATACAGGCAGGTCGAAATGACAGGAAGTTAATTAGTTTTGAACAAAGCGCACGTGTAATAAATACAATTAGCTGGTGCAGTTGCTTTGTCAGAACAAAAATATTGATACATTTTGTAATAGAACAGCTCGATCCTCAATGAAAACATGAACAGTATTTTAGTTTCTGTGATTTACCCAGTAAACGTCCGCGTGCTGGTTCATGTATCTTTTACTTTGAAAGTTGTAAACGGAAACTATTTGGACACCGCTAATGTATCGCTTCCTGGTTGATGTGGAGACCGAAGAACTACTGGGTGAGGTCTGTTGTGGTAGTGGTGTAAATAATGGGGAAAAGCACTAAACTTGTGTCGGAAAAGCCTCGGGTTTCAATGAGTTAATTTGGTTCTAAACTGTTTAATCCCGGAGCTTCCCTCGCGCCGCGTCCCTCGCGCCGCGTCCCGTCCACAGCTCCAGTGTTGCGGTGCAGCTCCCATTTAGCCTCCTATGAAGTGTTAGCCGCTAGCGCTACATGCCAGTGCAGTGCACCTGTCACCAGCTTCTTTGTCTTTCCCACGTCCGTGGCTTCACCTCCTACCGACCATTAATCAACCGACCGTGTTCACATAAACGTTTCCTCCGGATTCTGCTCACTTCTCCGATGTGGGAGGCGTCACTGTCCGAAAGCAAGCCGCCCAGCCAGAGCTAACGTCAGACAAAGAAGATGAACTGATGATACCCTGAAATATGCATGATATGAACTCTGTATGCGTCCCGCTGCAAAGTTGTGTCCCCCAGTAGTCAGCTCGTCGCGATAACAAGACATGGCGTCCTCCAAGGCAAAGGTCGGGGTCCTCAGTGAGCCCAACTCCCTGAAAGACAGTAAAAGCAGCGCCAGCTGTTCGGCTGGAGAAGCAGCAGCAAACAACCGGACATATTGCCTCGATGACCTGGAGACCATGGCCACAGTGGGTGAGTTCACGGACACGTCACACACACGGATTCCCCAGCACTGGACTGTTGTCTTTTGGGGCTACTGTGTAAATATAGTTGCCAAACTTCAGGACCAGGACAAGCACAACCATATGCAGGTGGACATGAATTTAAAAACATTGAACACGATAATGCAGTAGTGTTGGCTATTACATCTCTGTACGATGGTAATGAGTATTAAAAACTGTCGAGCAGCGCTACAACTATTAATGATAACAATAATCATGTACTCATCTGCTCAGTATTTTCTTGATTGATTGTAAGTAATAGTTCCAGAGAACTTTAAGATTCCACTTGACAATTTTTTCGAGCCCAAGTTAAAATATGGAAATGCTCATGTTGTCTAACCAGCAGTCAAAACCCCAATGAGAAAATCTGCACATATTTACAGTAGAGCAGCTGGAACCAATGGATGTTTTTTTTTTTCATTTTTGCTTGAGAAACGACACTGAATGAGTCAATGCATGATTGTTGTCAATAGAGGTAATCTGTCAATTATGTTCCTGATTAAACTATTAGTTGTTTGATCCATAAAATATCATAACTTAGATGATGCCTATTAGAGTCTAAGGTCATCAACGTTTGTGATTAGTTTTTTTTCTATTTCATTGACGCAAAGTTCTTGTGTTGAGACTCTAAAGGTTGAATATGTCATCAAATGATAAAAGAGTTAACAGATAGAATAGTGATGACATGCAGGTGTCAGTTGTAAACTAAACATAGCTTACACCTGAGTGATGCACTTTATATGTGTTATGAATATCTTACAGACTTCAATCTATTCTTACTGGCCATTCATTGCTTTTAATAACTACATTTGTGTGAATCCCAGCAGCTACAACAACCAGTAACATTTGACAAGACATCCAACCAACCTATCGCCTGAAAATCAAGTCCAGAATATCACATTTGATTATACTGTATGAGTTCAAACATCATGTCAACATCATATTTCTTCATTTGTTCATACTGAGATAAATGTGACAGCTCCTTTTGATATAGATTTCCTCATGGGAACTGATATTCTCATATCAGGATATCAGTTGTTTATCAATGTCACCCAGTCACAGCTGACTGCTTGTTTAAACTGGCTGGGGCTGGTCCACCACCATCTGTACAGCTAATTGTTAGTTGTGTGGAAAACTGCACATGCCGTGCTGGGATCAAAATAAGGAAGGGCAGAAAGGGAGAGGTACTCAGCTAAAGTATAGAATGCGCCTCAGGGGAGCCAGCGTCTTTCACATGCAGTGTTGAATGCACTGCTTCCAAAAATGCTTTTTTAGGTCACATATACTTTCATTAAAGCGTGTGGCTACATAGTCATGACACTATTTTTAACCATTTAGAATCGGTAAACATTCCATGTATTGGTCATATCAATCGTATATTGTAATTTAAGTAAGGGATAACGTCCATTATCAGGCATTATAAGCCTCCGCAGGCCATTAATGTCTGATAATGGACATCCTAAAGTGCTTTATCCAGCCTAATGCCCGGTTGCTTGCCAAAGGGAAAAAAACAGAAAAGACAATTAATTTTATATCAGGTTTTGCAACCAGAATTGAAAAGTGTTTTTTCATAAAAAACAATGTGTCTCCATGCCGTGGGAGTACTGGTTTACAGCATGCAGAGTCTACACCTTTTAATAGGGTGTTAAACATTTAATGAATCCAAAACCACATAACAACCAACCCAGTTGTGTCTATGTTTGTTTTTTGTGACATTTCTGGCCATAATGGGGAGTGTGTAGTCCTCAACTCACTCCAGACTGCTACAGCCGGCAGCAGCGAGTTGGTTCATGAAGGATCAGTCATCAGCCTGAGAGCGATGACTGTTGAGATTATTCCGTAAGTCCGAGGTGTGTCTGCTGGCCACTCCGTGTTGAGAGAAGCTCACATGCGAAGCGCAGGGTAGTCCTTGTTCAGGCCACAACCCGCCCTCCAGGGAGTTAGTCACTGTTGGTGGACTCGTCCAAACGGGAGACGTTTGAGTCACGCCTATGTCATGGGATTACACAATTTATTCAGGCTTCACCATTTTACTCTGCTCATGGAAACACTAACAATCACTTTTCTGCAGGGAAAAGAATGCATGTGAGACGAGAGCACCAGGCTTCATTCTTGAGTAATGAAGAACTTCATGTTTCATTTGGCAGTCTTGAACGCCTACACACCTACAAACTCAAACAAGACAAACCTGTCAGTGTTTTATGGGCCATCTGGATAAAAAAACATGTGATAACAAGAACATGAGATTGAGCCGTTCTCCCTGTATCACTTGTTGACTCATTAGAATTTACCGCCCACGGCTTATTAGAAACTTCTTTTGCAAAGGTGCACCTTTTTTTTTATTGGTCTTGCAAGCCAATCGGAGTAGACAAGGTCTTTTTTGTAGAGACATAAAGAGATTGAGTGTTTCAGACAGAGGGTGAAAACATACAGTATATCAGTGGCGGGCCGTGGGTTTCAGACCTAGGCCTTCAATAAGTGCCCTATAGTTCACATCACAGGCAGACGAGGGGAAAAAAGATTCCCTGGAGTTACTGTCACAGACCAAACCACTTAATACACGGCATGTTCATACATGTGTGGACAGACACCCGACCTGCGGAGGCATGTGGCACCACCACGAGCATGAAGGGAGGTCACGAGGAGAAAAAAAAGAAAAGGAGATGCTCCTGTTGACACTTCAACCATTACGCAGCGCCCGACGCGCGCCGGCCCTCACTTTTATTGCACCACGGGGTTTCAGACCCTCTGACTCGCGTTTGTGTTAGACTCCCTGGTCCGTGTTTCAAGACAGCGCACCAAGGACAGTCCGCCCCAGTCGACAGTCGCTTCACTGACCAATCACAGCGCATGTTAATGGTCACACGTCCAGACCCTCTAGAAGTCTGTTTCATTCTTACATCGAGGAAGACAAGTAAAATGTGATTAGATCAAAAAAAAATGCTGTTAAACAGGTCCAAGAAGTCATACAAGAGGCCTGGAGGAGCAGAGGAACAGATGGAGGCAGCTGTGACATGAGAAATCAGCTAATATGCAAAAAATATAATACGTAGTGTATTTGTGAAAAACAAGTGCAATCTTAAATAGCTAGAACTTTTAATTATAAAAATAAAAAAAACATTTTTAAATGATAAAATAGCTATAACTTTGGGATTCTGTTTAGGCCATCAGAGAAGGCTTAAAAGGCCCTGACGGCCCATATATATATATATATATATATATATATATATATGTATATATATATATATATATATATGTATATATATATATATATATATATATATATATATATATATATATATATATATATATATATATATATATATATATATATATATACATATATATATACATATATATATATATATATATACATATATATATATATATATATATATATATACATATATATATATATATATATATACATATATATATATATACATATATATATATATATACATATATATATATATATACATATATATATATATATATATATATATATATATATATATATATATATATATATACACACATATATATATATACATATATATATATATATATATATATATATATATATATATATACATATATATATATATATATACATATATATATACATACATATATATATAGACTGACAATTATATGAACATTAACCCAGTAGAAACCCCAAATACAAGTCTGAACCTGATAATGAGCGTAATGTATCCCCTCTTATCAATCTTTACTCAATGTAACACTAAGACGTTATGGCTTTAGTTATTTCATCCTCAGCAGGATGTTTCAGAGCTGGAGGAACATTATGTTGATAGGACCAAAATTAGATCTGTTACTTGTGAGGTTGTTGTCGTTTGTTTGAAGTGGCAAACAGGGAAGCGTCTTCAGAAAAGAACAAAATCCTTTTGTAAGTGTGATTGATATTTTTATGAAGTATAAAACGCATCTCAAGCCACATCTTTTTGAGAATAAAAAAGCTACAGAAAAGAGATACCGTGGGTCTTAAGATGGTTTATTGATGGCGGGGCCAACAACCATTACAACCACTGAACTGGGAAGAGGAATCAGGAGCAGAGCGCGGTCAGCAGGTCTGAGGAGACCAGAGATGGAAAGTCCAGTCCGTGTGTTTCAGTGACACTTTGAGTCCCGTAGTTTGTTGGAGCCCGTTTCTTTGCAGGTCCCAGGCCTTTGACAGTAAAACAAACAATGGAAAATAGAACTAAACCCACATCATGAAACATCTCCCAGTCTTCTACAGACTGATCATAAAAAGCCAGATGGTGAATGAATGATAGCAAACACCACAGAGTGATGACACTGCATCCCTCCAGCCGTCTTCATTAATAGTGATAGTTTGATTTAACGCGCATCCTGATTTATGATGTCACGCTGCCTGTTTATTGAAGACGTCTCGCTCAGCAGTATACATTAAGCTACACGCGAGCAACAAAGCCGAGCTTACGGCCCATCAGGGAGGTGTGCGGCAGCGAGCGGCGCTCATCCCTTGCTGTTGGGAGAAAGCTCCGAGCTTATGAGCCGCGTGCAAAAATCCAATTTGCCAAGCCATTTTGTCTGATGAGAGGGATTTGCTGCCTAAAACAAATCAGCTAAAGCTCTTTATCTGCCGGCTGTTGTTTAATTGTCATCGGAATCATGAGGCAACTCTCTCGCGCCTTCGGATGGATGTGCTGCTGTCGCATGCGGCAGCAGCCTTATGACCCGGAGAATACCCCTCCAAGGCAACAGGCTAATGAACTCTTCAGCGACGCCGGCTTCCCGACATGATACCCAGGGTTTCGTTGGGCCGCTTGTTTTCCCCGAGCCCCAGAAGCCGAGCAGGTGAAGAGGAGTCGGGGATGACCCAGTTTCCAGGTATCGGTGACAGCACATTAATCTCTGAAATCACCTGGTCGCTTCTTGGTTGAGTCTAATTGTCAGCTGCCTTTGTCACCGTCTCAGGAAATAGCAAAGGAGCAGCCGTATGAGCTCTAACATCACTGACGCCATCTTGCTCTTCTCTCTCCTCCGCGAGTTCAAACACAGTGCGGGCTGTGTGCAGGAAGCAACGGGAAGTCTTACACCAACTGAGCACATTGTCATGCAGTGAGGAATAGTTACACAACGAGGTCAGCTCCTCCTATCACCTCTTCAAAAACGCCTCTTTTTTTGGGCTATACAAAATAAACTGGTTTGAATTGCACAGGTGAGACAGTGGGCGGGGTTTGAAGCCCTCACGAAGCATCAAGCAGAGCGTGTATTTGTTTTCTGTAGGGATGTCGGGATTACCAGGGGTCACCATAAGAGTTATGTTTTTTATAAATATGTAGTTTCTCGTGTCGGCAGTGAAGGAGACTGTCGGATATACAATGAGCAGAAAGTCATGTGATCACGCTGATCAATGACACAGTTTGACCATCGTGTTTCCATTGAGTTACATTGTGGTGCGTTCATGATCCATTGAGTAAAATTTATGAGCATGATGTGTTCAAATGCAATCTTCTAAATTGTAGTTTTGTTGAGAAAATTGAATAAGTCCAGTGGTTTAAAAGAGATGTTTTCATAGCAATACGGAAAATAGATACTAGACATTAATTCTAACGAATAATTTTCATGGCAGATTTTTTCAATTGACATTTGAGCTCAACATGGACACCACCAGGGACAAAAAAGACCCCAAGAAGTGTTGTCAGGACCGAGGCCAGACCTGTACGAGATCCTCGTCTTAAAGACAGTTGTAATACTTTAATAAATACCTATTTATTAATAAATACAGACCACCGAGAAGGGAAAGGAGGGAAAGGAGGGCAGCGTCTTCACAGCGTTGCTGTGAGAGGTAGAAATGTCAGCTAAGAGTGAGGTGATGAAGCTGCCAGGCACCCGGGATCTTGTTTAAAAGCAAGAGCTTGTATTTCATGGCATTAACATTTACAGAAGGTACGAGACATTCGTCTGACGGCTACGGTGTCGTTGTCGCTATGGAAACACCAGCACACCTGGGACAAAGGTTCATGGTTCGTAAAGCGAACGAACGAGACAGACGGCTTTTCATAAGAAGGCTGCAGCGGCTGTTACATCACGCACTGTCATCAGCACAGTGAATGGAGTGAGGGCCAGTTGAGGCCCCGGGCAGCGGGGCCCTCTACCTCCTCCCCACAAACTGGGTCTTCACTGGTCGGCCCATCACACAGTCGAGATATATTCTTATGGTTTAGCACAGCAACTCAACACGTTCAGTAGAAGTACATACTAGAATCCTACATTCAAATATTACAGACATGTACACAATTAGTGAAGACAGACAGAGGAAACATCCATGTGGTGCCTGAAGGCAGGCAGTGTACATGGATATTATTATACTGTGTATCATGACATAATTCCATTGGAGGCTGACTCATACTGGATGTTTACATAAAACATAACATCAACTAACAGATAATAGCAATACATTTATGTATATTGTTCTGTATATAAAAATCCACTGAAGTGTTTAAATTGTAACTATGACTCGTCACTGATGCCTCGTCAGGATGGGAGCTGTGAGAGGGTCCTGGGATGGGGAGCTGTGTGAGAGGGTCCTGGGATGGGGAGCTGTGAGAGGGTCCTGGGATGGGGAGCTGTGAGAGGGTCCTGGGATGGGGAGCTGTGAGAGGGTCCTGGGATGGGGAGCTGTGCGAGGGTCCTGGGATGGGGAACTGTGAGAGGGTCCTGGGATGGGGAGCTGTGCGAGGGTCCTGGGATGGGGAGCTGTGTGAGAGGGTCCTGGGATGGGGAGCTATGTGAGAGGGTCCTGAGGTACGTAGCTGTGAGAGGGTGTGACTAGCAGCGAGAGAGGCCCCACTTGTGGATTCATATGGAAACCAAGATGAAATATTCTTAGTTTCTGGGACTTTATGAGAGTAACATTTTTACAACCAAATTCTTTAGACAAACAAAGCCTTTAGAAATGACAAATTTAACTTGACATCACAGATGCACCATGGGATATTGGTTTAAAATTGCTTTGAAATCAAGTATTTGGTTCACAGTGAAAATTAAGTGTTTTCATTTTGTCCAAACCTTCCTGTCAAAAATAAGATCTTAACTCAGATGGGTCATAAACATAAACCAATGTTTTAGTTTTTGGAAAGACAGAGATGTGTCCTTAAGAAAATAAATGATGTAAAAGCCTCTTGAGTCTCATTCCATTCTCATCCAGCAAACACAGCAGAGCACGACAGAGGACTCTGAGAGGGAAAACTGAGTGATGTGAGCAGAGCTGAGCGCTCGCTGCTGACAGAAAGTTATTTGACCCAATATTTGGATAATGGATGAATCTTTCAAACCACTTCCCCTGTGGGGGTTTGCTGTTGGTCAGAGATTCAAAATAGTCTTTCTACTCGTCTAATCCTCATGCGTCACTAATTATATCACTTTTTCGGATGACTGACTTGGAAGACCTTTGATGGAGTCAGAACCTCGCCTCCTAATATCGACAAGATCCTTCTGTTTGTGCTCAACATCACTGTTGTTGTTTTCCATCATTAATGATGAATGACAGGTTTGAACATCAGTGAAGTACAACTCAGCACACTGCAGAATCAATACATGTAGGGCGTAAGCTAAGCGCCAGTTTGTCATGGTCAAGTTGTTCCCCAGCGCTGTGGTTAACCCCTCCACCCCCTCTGTCTCCTCCCTCAGGCACGGGGACCTTTGGCCGAGTCTTCCTGGTGAAGGACAAGAAGAGCCGGGCCTTCTACGCCCTGAAGCAGATGAAGATCCCGGACGTGATCCGACTGAAGCAGGAGCAGCACGTCCACAACGAGAAGGAGGTGCTGTCCGAGGTCAACCACCCCTTCCTCATCCGACTGTGAGTCCACTCACACTTTCTCACACACACACACACACACACACACACACACACACACTGAGGGAACAGAGGTGGAGAAAGAGGTCAAAGTTCATTGTCGTGTGCATTCTGACACTTGGATTGAGATTGGAAATCTCAGGGGGTGGCTGAGTGGTTAGCGTGCCCCTCTTTCAATCAGAAGATCGGTTGTTTAAGTCCCGGCTCCGTGAGTCCATGTCGTTGTGTCCTTGAGCAAGACACTTAACCCTGAAGTGCTCCCCGTTGCTATGTCTACGGTGGATAGAGCAAAAATGAATTGGCTTTGGATAAAAGCGTCAGCTAAATGAAATGTAATGTAATGAAACACATGTCTCTGCTCCAGAAGAAAATGCATCAGTCCCTCTTCATTCAAATGACACTTAAAGAAAGAAGAAGCAGCCTTGAGAGCTGTACATCATACAGACAGCATGCAGATGAATACTGAGCTTGATGAAAAAGCTTTTTGTTGTTGCACACCTTTGTCTCAGATCTCCATCCGAGCTTTAACGTAGTCAGGTTAGCTCGTTACTGTGCAGCTGTTGTTCACCTCCTGTTTGAGTAGCTGCAGAGAGGGGAAGGGGAGGGAGGTGACGACAGAGACGGTCATTTCATTTAAAAGAAAAGATCAGAAGAGTTGTAGGCAGGACGCGGTTATTCTATCTTAGCATAAAGACTGAAGCTAGCTCTGTCCAAATTAAATTCCTGAACACGCTCAATCTCGTTTGTTCAACCCAAACAACTGAGATGTCTCTTGGAGTCATTTGACTAATTGGTAGTTTTTGCTATTTTACACCAGCTTGGGACATTTGTCTACAGTTTGTGAGGCGCATACAGATGCTACCCTGCTGTTTCATGCAGCTCTGCGTTTGATGCAATGCATCCCAACACTGTTGCTCATCAGTGACGTATCACAGACCGTAATAAGCATTACATCTACGGAGAATAATTACATTATTGTGTTTTTTTTAACAGTAAAAGAGGGAGATAATATTGATATATAATTTAATGGCAGTATTTTGTCCTCTAAGCCAGGAGCTCTCAACCTTTGGGACCTTTGTAGAAGATGAACGGGGCTGTAAACTTGTGTTATGTCACTGTCAGCTGCAACCACACGCATAAATATTCTGCTCACCTTCACCCATCACTGTCTGCCATTATGGATCCATCCGTCATCTTTTCGCTCCATATGCTTTCAAGTTTTTACTGGCACAGAGTCGTCCTCCAAATCACGACCCGGTGTGTGTCACCGCATCCGGGGAGGTGGTCTCTACTGATAATGTGTCGTTGTCTCTACTGATAATGTGTCGTTGTCTCTACTGATAATGTGTCGTTGTCTCTACTGATAATGTGTCGTTGTCTCTACTGACGATGTGTCGTTGTCTCTACTGACGATGTGTCGTTGTCTCTACTGACGATGTGTCGTTGTCTCTACTGACGATGTGTCGTTGTCTCTACTGACGATGTGTCGTTGTCTCTACTGACGATGTGTCGTTGTCTTTAATGTCGTTGTCTCTACTGACGATGTGTCGTTGTCTCTACTGACGATGTGTCGTGGTCTCTACTGACGTTGTGTCGTTGTCTTTAATGTCGTTGTCTCTACTGACGATGTATATTGTGTCACACATTTAGATTTAAAAGCAACTTGCTTAGTGAATTACCTAAACATAGTTTTTTAACTTGAATCTAACCGCGTGTCAGTTCCTCTGCGGCCCACCGAAGGCGCTTTGAGGCCCCGCGGTTAAGAACACTTTTTTTAAAGGGGTAATACATATCATTTGGAGCATTAATGAAGGTGCACGCTGTTCTCTCTGTCTCCCCTTTTGCTGTAGTTTGTACTGTTAGCGCTGGTAGCTCCGAGCCGGCGGCTCTCGGGCGTTGCCACGTTGAGAGGCCATTGAAATACCCCAAATCTCGTTCTATGCTCTATTAAAGTGAGGCACACGGTTTAAAACGCCAGTGTTTTATAATCACATTAAATATTCACCTTTTCTGTCCACCGCCTCAGTAGATTCTATGCATAATGAATTCAATCCGAACCCTATCCCGATAGCATTTCCATAATACAATATATCTCCCCACTGATACAAATCCACTGTAATATGGAGACTTAAGGAGCCCACCTTGAATAACAATTATCCTCCATCTATACTTTGCTCTAGTTTCAATACAGCTCATGTCACAATGTCTGAGAACAGGGCTTAAGTGTCATTTCCTCACAACACATGTTGTAGTTATTAAGTAGATTAAATATTTATGCATGAATTTAAATATAATCATTACAATGTAATGATTATATTGTTTGTGTTTGCCACGTCAACCCTGTACGACACGCATGATATGATGTCAGGTCGTCCTCTCAGTCATTCGTCAGGACTGCTGCTCACATTATGAGATGCTCTTTTGGAGTTATGGTAATCCATTAATAAAGGCTCACTGTTGTGTTGTCCATGTGAAATGGTTGAATCGCTGCAGTTTGTCGTAATTGATGTGTCGCTTCTTGTTTCCATCCCGGCAGCAGCAGCCTCACAGTGTTGTGGTACCGTCAGAGAGACTCAGCAGCCAGCTGCTGTCGTGTTGAACATCGGGAGCTCTTACAGGAGAAACATTCCAAGATGCTTACTGAAACCTTAAACTGCGGCTCCGTTCGTCTTCCTCTTTGCTTTGCCTGAAGTACACACTAACTCAAACAGCCCCGAGATAAGATCAGGAACATGAAATGTGCACCTCATTTATTAAGAACCGACACTCACTGGATTATGGAAACTGATACGGCACTCAAAAAGCAAAAAACGTTTGAGATAAGGTACCCTTAAATTTAGAACACTGATCAAATAAATAATATGTAGCGAGCCATTTTACCAACTCTGTGACGGGGACGGTGTTTCCTTATGACCTCAAACATCTCTGAACTGGTACCTTTATTTATCAGCCGGGCACTAATCTGTTCATCAGGATCCAAGTGAAATAAGCGTCTGAGAAACAGAGAGACTAAAGGTCACAGGCTCTATTTGTAGCCTTTAATTTATCATGTGGCATTATGTATCTATTGAACTATTCTGCACAACATTTCTCTCACGGTATTAAAGGTCCTGCTCTACAATAGAGAGACCGCCAAACATTCTAAATGATAAAGGTTTTTTCTTTGTATTGGTGCGTTCCTCAAGATCTCTGGAGCAGCCTAGTCCTCACTGCATGACAACAAGCACCATTTGATCCTACATTTCTATTTTATAATTATTATTATGTATCGAGAGGAATGTTGAGTGTTTTTCTTTCATATAGAAATTGAACGCTCTGTTTCTTCGGACAACAACGCTCTCATCTCACTACAGAGCATCACATTTGATTTATAAGTGCACCTGATGTAATTGACAGCTAACAGGAAGTAAACATGGACTCAAGCTGTTGCAGAGCAACGCAATCCCGCAATTGTATTTACAAGCTTTTGTATGTTAAAGCTGAACGGGACGCTCGATGGTAGAAGGAGGTATCCATACAGTATCTATCTCAGCCAGAGGAAGTGGAGACAGAGTAGCCGTGCAGGAAAGAGTCCGTCGTGGTCTCTGTGGCCGGCAGCCAGCACTTCTGGGAAACGTGGAGCCTCCTCCATCTTCATCAGTGCCAGAGCTCTGGATCGTATTCCTCTGAAGGGCACTTGCAGCTGAAATAGGTGTAGCTGTCTGAGACAGATACAGCTCCTCATCTGATCTGATTTCCTCCAGTCATCAGAGAGCCCTTTAGCTCCTTTACCCTCCAGTGGACTCACAGCACAACTGTGGGCTGACGTCGTGTTAACGTGTATTAAAACCACCGCCTTGTGTTTCCTGCTGCTTCTCAGGTTCTGGACCCACCACGACGAGCGCTTCCTCTACATGCTGATGGACTACGTGCCGGGCGGCGAGCTCTTCAGCTACCTGCGCAGCCGCGGACGCTTCAGCAACGCCACCGGCCTCTTCTACACCTCGGAGATCGTGTGCGCCATCGAGTACCTGCACTCCAAAGAAATTGTGTACCGCGACCTCAAACCGGAGAACATCCTGCTGGACAGCGAAGGACACATCCGCCTGACCGACTTCGGCTTCGCCAAGAAGCTCTCTGACAGGTGACGGAAGTGATTATGTAGAAGTTATGAAGAAGGAAACAGAAAAGAGAGGAGAGGCAGGGTAGGAGAGGACAAAGGGACATGGAAAGAGTAGGTACTTTGACTAAACCGTGGAGTTTAAAAGTGATTTAAAAGATAATTGGAGCTCAGACGGGTCAGTCCAAGTCTAGGAGGCCTGATTAAGAGAAGAGGTCAGAACTAGTCTGGACTCCAGATTCGGGGGAGTCAATGTCTCCTTTGGTCTCTGTGTTTGTGCTTCAGAGATGCTCTGTTACACGCTGCGCCTGCTTGACATGGGATGCACTTCCTGTCTCCTCAGTGGGCGTGTTCGTGACGTGTTTGCCGTACTTAGCATTACCAATAATAGTCAACAGATCTCACAAGACCGTGCTGCTGAAAGTCAATTCACTCCTGAAGGACAGATGTCAGAATGTTCTGAACATACGTATGTCGCTTGTGAAAACTGGTCCGATATTTAAAGAATCGCCTATAATCTGTGTTCACTTCTCCCAATGGAGACAGGAGATCAGGGGCGGGGCAGTGGTGAAACCCATGTGACACAGAAACAGGAACAGGTGAGAGAAATCTGTTTTTGGAGTTTCCTACCAGTTTAAAAGGGGGTCTCGCGATGACCATTTGTCACTATTTTCGGACGTTTGGTTGACGATACAACCAGTCAGTCAATCACTTCAGATTGATCCATAATGGATCAGAACCCAGTACTGGTGTGATCTGGTTGGCTTCTAGCTGCTCTCCTCGCAGTAGACGTACACAGAGACTGGGTCAGAGATAACAGCACGGATTAGATCTCCTTCATGCCGTTCAGATAAAAATAAATAAAAAAAAGGTATCAGGATTCTAAAGTGTTTTGTCATTCAGACAGACTTCTTGTCCCGCTTCAGAGATTAAAGTTAGGAGCTACATTCATTACATGGAAGAGGTGGAACAAGATGTGCATTTAATCTCCATTATCTCTGCAGCCTTGTGCTGCTGCAGCCACTCCGTTTACGACTGGTATCAGGGCTGATCCCAACACAGGGCCGAGCTGACATTTAGGGGCCGCAGCCCTGATTCAGACGTGATGAAGCCTGCGTGATGAGGCCTGCTGGTCCTAAACCAGACGGGTACTTTTCCTCATGTTGTGGTGTAGCAGCTGAATGACAGTCGCGGATTCTCCGCTCTCTGCCCGTGGTGTTTGATGCCTGATTGATTGTCAGTAGAAAGTGAACCACAAAGCGGCTGTCACTCCTCACTGTGGGTCTGAGCTCATACTGTACATCGCCTCAGACACTTTGATGCAGCTGCTGTGTGTGGATTTGGTGGAACTTTGTGATGGAACTTGGAAGAAACGTGTCTCAGACTCTGGAGGTCATGTATGGGTCTGTGTCTGCTTGTCCCAGTGTTCATTCCATAAAGACTTGGGCCTGAAAAATGAGTGATTGAAGAGTTAACAACACTAGAAAGATGGAAGAAACACTCTTCATCTGCATCGAGACTATTGGACATGTTTCCCACTCGTCTCGGCTGTGGGTGTGGTTCTGTTAGCTGATAGCTGATAGCCAAACACACACATGGGTTTGCCCCACTGTGTCTTACTTGTGGCCCCAACCATAATAAATATGATGTAAAAATGTTATTCTGCTAAGAAAAAAGGATATTTCTTATTTGTGAGAGTATTTTACTCTCACAAAATGGGATCCTGTGGTAGAGGAACAAGCAGAGCCATCGTGCTCATGCCTTGTGTGTTTTCAGTCGCTCTTCTGGGAATCTGAGGGAACGTTCCCAAGTCCAAGAACCCTCTGCAGTGCCACTGAACAACAAACTTCCCCCGGCTGGTGTCATTTAGTCAGAATTAGATCTAGTCGGCCTCCTGGCGACCTCGGCAGAATTGAAAAGATGCACTTCAGGAGAAAGAGACGGCTTTATTTCTGCTGCAGTGTTTCTCCCGAGCGTTCCACCCGGACGCCGCGTTGACCCCCGCTGACATGTAAACATAATGGAGTAAGATTACATTTTCCCCCAGACTGGGAGAGCAAATCAGATGGGGAGTAGATACATCTCTGATGTTCAAGTGACCCACTTATATAAATGGAGGACGGCAGAATTGCCTCGGATAGGAAGACAACTGCCTCATTGCCTCCAGCTCTCTTGTACTTCTCATGTTCAGGGCGTGATGGAGCGCCGCCGCGGCCCCACAGTGCCCCCTGCTGGCAGACGGCCTCATTGAGTCATGAAGGCACCAGCGGCGCTCTGAGGAGCAACACCGGGCGTCTTCTCCCCGCGTGTCTCTCACCCATACCCCTCCCACCCGCGACATGGGCAGCCTCCTCCACCCTCCGCCGGGGCCGACATCATTTCCATACAAATTACTGTCGCCATGGCAACTGGCCGAAAGAGGTCATTACCCAGGTGATATCGGTGACAGACGATGAAAGGCTGGCGCCGGGCCAAGTGCTCTTCATCAGAGGACAAGTGGCTTTCACAGCGAACACTGTGCATGTTTGTTACACGGCGTCAGTCAGCTCCAGATGCCAGTAATCTGCTCCAGACTTCCTGTCCTGGTTCACACTCCTGTCCAATACTCATACATGTGTAGATATTACTCCTGCATCCACGCACAGGCCCGTCTTCCTCATCACATCATAAGAGACCACACAGCTGGTCAGGTGGCACGGCGAGATCCCGTTCCCGACGTGTGTTTTCCTCGCTGTTCATCTGGAGCGTGTCCTTGAACACACCGTGTGGAATGATGTCAGACTGTGGCTCATCGCTACGTAGTCTTCTAAACATCACATCTTCATGTGGGTGTCCCACTTTGACAACAGTGAAGCCTCTAAAAATAGCCGAGTCATTTTAGGGTAATTGCTCTTTGCCAGCCGTCTTTTCCCTGTTTCAGAAATGTTGTGATCTAATGTTGGCTTCTTGAAAACAGACGAGAATAAGACGAGTCGCTGCACTGGAGGAGATGAGAACCATTACTCCCGCGAGAGCCAAAACCAATATTCTATGAATAGATTGGTTGATTGGAAGGAAATCCGTCAGCCATTTGATAATCCGGGGAGAGTGTGAAGAAATGTGAGAATGAGCTGCTTGTCCTTGTCTGAAGTTGTAGAACCGGAATCCTGTTGAAAAGATGAATCGACTCATTTGGAAAAAGAAAAGGCACATTAATTCGACGATGAAACGGAATAATTAGAACAACGAATTAGGACAACAACAACATGAAAAGCAGACAAGCAGTTAGGGAAACAAACACATCGACGATGTCGGATCAGCTTGTGGCCTAAGTGGCTTGATTTGGGTTGGAAACAGGTCATCTGATGGGTTTGGGTCCTGGGTGAAGAGGGAAGGAGAGCAAACCATTTCAGTGGAATCTTCACATTGGAGGAGCCACGGCACATCTGGTTTATGCTTGATAAATAACTTGAATGGTTAGTGAGCAATCAGAGTATTATACTCAGTCGACTAGTAGATTAAAGAACAGCATCAAACACGCGCCTCATAAATAATGGAGCTTTGTCTGTTGAACAGGACCTGGACTCTGTGCGGCACCCCCGAGTACCTGGCTCCAGAGGTCATCCAGAGCAAAGGTCACGGCCGAGCGGTGGACTGGTGGGCTCTGGGCATCCTCATCTTTGAAATGCTGGCTGGGTAAGTGCTGCACCTCACCTCCACCCTCTGTAAACACCGGGGGGCGCTCTCCTCCACCAGCAGCACTCACCAGGAGAGTCTAGACCTCCCTCTAACAAACACAAGCACAGATCATCTGGTGTCAAACATCTCACACACACACACGCACAAAGCCAGACAGTGAACGCTTTGAGCAACTCTTGACTAGAGTAACTTTGACGATCATTTCTCAAAACGACGCACAGAGGGTGGACACAATAACACGAACACCTGTACACGTGTGATGCAATCGTACATCACAACCCTGCAAGAGAAAGTGGGGGAGGAACCGGAGCGGGGGCGGAGCCTGTGTACATGAAACAAAGCAACGTTCTATTGATCATGCTCCTGTTCTTACCTCGGCGTGGGGAATCTCCTCTTTCTGTGCTCGTTGGCTACTTGCAGAGCTGCAACAAATGATGGTGAATGGGGATCATTGTTGTGGAGAGGGAACAATGCCGCTGATCCGCTTTAGGAAGAGCTCTCGTTGGTTTTCTGTCGCTCACCGTGAATAATAATGTGGGTTTTCTCGTTAGTGTTTGAAGAGAACAGACTTGGTTTAGATCGACTCTAACATCGATTGGGACTTTGTTCCACACACACACACACACACACACACACACACACACCATATGACATTTCTGAATACAACAGGTGATGAGTTAACCCGGTTTAACAGCATGGCCATACCTGAATATTGGCTGGGATCTTCTGACAACATCACTAAGTTTTCATGGCGGTGGCCTCTGTCCGTGTTCAGAGCATTGACTGAAAACTAACTCTGGACATGACATTACAAACAGGATCACACCACAGTGGTCTCTCAACATGTTGATGGTTTGGTTTGTATTCATAAAGGTGTTCAGAGCTGTGTCTGTGATGTCTGCCTCCACCCCAATACACTGGAGGTTAATGGAATTACATGTGTGCTGCTCTGAGCACTAAAAGCGTGACAGGACATGCTTTTTCTTAGAAGACAAAGTCCCAGTTCACATTTAGTTCACTTACTAGACATAAAAACAAGTTGTTCTGCACTGAGATACACAAGGACGAAAACACCTGCAGACCAAATGTCATTTCTATCAGCGTGTAGTGCTAATTCATGCTAACAGGTTGAACCGTCGTAAACATAATGCGTGTGAAACATCAGTAAGCTAATGGAGGAATTGCTTTGCTACCAGGCGACAACCTCCAGGTCAAGTCAATGTAAAAGCCTCTGGTTGTATAGAAGTCTATGCTTCATGTGTTAAAGCTGCATTCTCTCTCCTGACCACCAGGGGGCGACTCCTCTGGTTGTATAGAAGTCTATGCTTCATGTGTTAAAGCTGCATTCTCTCTCCTGACCACCAGGAGGCGACTCCTCTGGTTGTATAGAAGTCTATGCTTCATGTGTTAAAGCTGCATTCTCTCTCCTGACCACCAGGGGGAGACTCCTCTGGTTGTATAGAAGTCTATGCTTCATGTGTTAAAGCTGCATTCTCTCTCCTGACCAACAGGGGGCGACTCCTCCGGTTGTATAGAAGTCTATATGAATGACTCTACTTCTCTCTAGATGTACTTCACATGAAAGGTATATGTTTCATAAGGGCCGCCCGCATCCTTTGATGGGAGCTCCCTGCTTTAGCTTCCAGATATGGAGCAGCTTCCTCGTCCCCCTGAAAGGTCAGCTAGCCTCACCCTTCATCCCCTTTAACTCCTGGGAAGAAAAGCTACCTGGCTTTGAATTCATGGAAAGAATGCAACTATCTCCCAGCATTCATCAGCTTTGAAGTGTTGCGGTCCGGGCAGGGAGCGGCCGCGGTGCACACCGCTGGCCGTGTCAAGGGAGGGGCTCCGCTGAGAGACCCTCAGACAAAGAGCTCCCTTCATCTCGCTGTATTGTGGAGCTGTTCTTCACGGGGCCTGATCCAAGAATGTAGCGGCTGCTTCTGAAAGGTTAGCGGTGGCAGATCATCCACCTCTGGGGTGAAGTGCAAGTTGAAAAAACATTCACCACCCAAGGGAGAAAGCCAAGGGAGAGTGGAAGGAGAATAATGGGTCTTCTCTCCATAATCCTCCCTGCAGGGCCAGACCCCGGCTCTAAATGTAAAGCAATCATCCAGCGTGTGTAGTTGTCATTATACATGTGGCTGTGTCTAACGGAAAAGCTGAGCCCCCCACAGATGAAGACCTGCTTCACTCTGTGGGGTAGCTTCCTGTGGTCCACTCAGGCTCAGGATCACTTTCATGTTAATTATAGAAAAAAGTTGCATCAAAGAATCCCAATTTAATCAAAACGTGTCTATTCCCGGACCCAATTTTCTTGATCGAGTGCATAAAAATGTAATTAACTCCCGTCCCATCTCTCACTTCTCCCTGTCCCCCGGTCAGTCCTCGTCCACCTCAGTTCAGTGGAGCGTCAGTACAGCAACCTCCATCCTCTAACTTCTGTGGTGCTTTCAAACTCCCATTGAAGAAGGAAAGAGGTGCCATCAGGACTGGCGTTAGCCCAGAAGGGCGGCGAAAGAGGAACCTTCTTCCTGGTTTGGCTCCAACGTAAAGCTCATTAAATAAAAGAGTGAGAATATGCTCAGAACGTCCACAGACGTAAATGTTTGCATGTGAGAGGTTTAAGAAGCCAGAATCCCAACTGTCTCTCTCTTTACATTTTTATTGTGACATGTAACTATACATTTCTAGAAAATATGGTTGACCTTTCTGATGCTCCCACTCGGGGGCAGCAAAATCAGAATTTTGAAATTTGACATATTGTGGATTTATTATTTCTTCAGTACAGCTGGGAACCTGTGACATCATCCACCATTTTTGTAGTACTCACGATGGGTCTCAAGACCACTTCATGAAGTTCTCCGTCTCGTCTTGGAATCAACTCTTTTCTCTGCCGCAGGATTGTATTTCAAAAGCACAGCTGTGGAGATATTACTAACCGGCCTGTGCATTCTGTGATTTGATTTGTTAACATCATTACTGTGACTGCTCAGAGAAAACAAAGGGAAACTCCCACTCATAATCAATCTACAGTGCTTTTTGATTATTTTATCAGGACATTTTGTGGTGTACATACTCACACATACAGGGTAATATCAGTCAGAGAGGAATCTGTTTAGTGTGGGCAGTTTCATGGGAATGTGGATCTTTCACATCAGTTTGAGGAGTGCCTCTGGTTGCGTCCCCACATTGTTTCTTCAGTGTGTCATGCAGTGTGGGTCTCATTGGTCTCGACTTAGTCCTGACTTGGTCCTGAGACAAAGTCTCGGTCTCAATACACTCTGGTTTTGGTCTGGGTCTCAACCTCTTAAAGTCTCGGTCTAGATACACTCTGGTCTTTACTACACTCTCCTCCACTAGTAAACTTTATATTTAAGTCAATTGGTGCCATGATGTCATTCTTTTCCCATCTTGCCACAGTGACCCAGATTCTCCAGCTATGACATCACACAAGTGGAGTCTGTGGTGGCCGGCCGTCTCCCGGACGCCCCCGTCCCACAGACTCTGGAGCGCTTCACTGGGAAGGCGAGCGGCATGTGACAAACTGGTGCGATTATGCGCCTGTCTGCTGCATTTAGAGACCGGTCCCATTATGTAATTTGTGGGTAATGACTTGTCCAGAGCGAGGGAGGGGGGGGGGGGGGGTGGGAAAGCACTCAGTGGAGTGCAGCAGCAAAAGGCCTGTGGGTGGCAGAAGCACACGCACAGAATCACTGAATGAACTGTGAACAAAGGCGGCTCTGTCTGCAGCAGAAAGTTATCATCCCCCACCCCTCACTGGTGACCTTTCCACGTGTTCACTCTGCTTTCAGTTCAAACGGATCCAGGTGAGGGATGCAAGCTCTTGCCTCCTTTACCTGGTCCTTGCATCATACTGTTTGTGCTGTGTGCGTGTGTGGCTTCAGAGGCTGATGTGTGTTTGTCTCCACAGGTACCCACCGTTCTTTGATGACAACCCATTTGGAATCTATCAGAAAATTCTGGCTGGAAAACTGGAATTCCCGCGGCATCTGGACTTCTATGTCAAGTAAGACACCAAGAGCCAGTGAAGGAACACGTCATTCATCTGAGTGCATTTGACAGCCTCTGTTCTCATTCAGCCACTTCACGGTCGCCTTTTTTATTACATGTAAAAGACGTCAGGTATTTTACTGCTGGATTTTACATCGCTAAACATAACATTCAAATCTTTATTTACTATATTTTAGGCAACTAACCAAAAACATTCTAAACGATATTTCATCGCCCTTAAAATAATAATCTAATTTTAGTCGACAAATACTGGAACCAGCCTGAAAAATGTGTGACTTTTTGACTCGAAAATGTAAAATCTCTAAATTGCCCCGAAAAACCTCCCCAAGAAGCAGACCTGAGCGTCCTCGGCTGTGGCTCCAGCCCTGGGACCAGGTCACCTGGTGGTGCAGCCCAAAGCTGACCTCTAGTCTGAAAATAAGGGTGACTGGTGCACCCCACCCGGCCCCCCTCCACTCAAGTGACTATTACAGCAATGTTCAAACAGTGGATGGTGTCTCTTAAGTGCTGCAGCGTCCCTTTACCCCGAGGTCAAGGAGCTCCCTGCAGCTAAAGAGCAGCTTCAGGTGGACCTGCCGTCACTAATGACACCCAGCCCCCCCCCAACACACACACACACACACACACAGCCCACTCCACCCTTTACACCAGCTGGAGGGCGCAGGAATGTGCAAGATTACAGGCTCAGCGCTCTCTGGGTGTGTGCGCACGTGAGTGTGCACACACTCACTCAATCAGCTCTGTCAGCGCCGGCCCCAGAGAGGACAAGACACACGCGGCTTCCCCCGATAATTCAGCTTCCCGTTCTTAAGCCATCTATCTTGGCGCCAGCAGACAGAAGGATTTTTAATATTTCCACCATTTATTTCACTCTGACACAGTTCCATGTCACACACTCCCATCCGGCACTGCAGAGGACTGCAGGCAGACAGACTGCTGGTCGAGCAGGGACGAGACCAATGGAGACCGGACCCAGCAGTAAAAGTCTCGTCATTAGTCATAAAAGGAGTTGGGTGTTCAGGATGTGTTGGACGTGTCGGCCTCGTGTCGACCTGACCTTCCACCCTCTGCACCACCTCCACGCCTTCATGGACTGGGAGCTGGTAGTTCATGAGACGTGTGAGAAGAATGTGTGAGAGGCCCCCTGATGAGTCACACCAGCCCAACTACCAACAGACGCTGGCACAGTGCTCTAGAGCAAGACCAAGAGCCGTTGCACCGCTGCAGTGAGCTGGCACAGGGCCAACAGCGGTGTGTTTGAACCCTTTGAAAGTGACGCTCAGCCACTCGTTCATAAAGTGTTCTGTGACACGTTCATGAATAATACAGAGCAGCAGGTCTCCAAGTCTTTGGAGTATGATGAGTCATGTTTTAACAAACACAGGACTTTCACCCAGGAGACGGCTGTCCGTGTTCTGTGTGAAGTCCCTCTGGGCCGCTCTGCTGCCGGGACACCTCAGGAAGGCCTGGACGGTGTATCTAAAAGTTGGGCACACGCGTCCACTTGGAAGAAAAGATGAATGGATTTGGTGGTCGAGGTCTCTGACTTCCTGTCTGTCTCGTTCAGAAGGCGCTCTCAGGAGCCTTCATCACTTTTAGTTCAGGATGTTTTAGTTGTTGTTCCTCGGTTTTGTTGCACAACTTTCTGACTTTACATGCAGCAACTACACAACAAGCACACATTACTAAGTTACCCTGAAGCACAATGTCTCTGGAGAGTAACTAGACCTGGAGAGTAACTACACCTAGAGAGTAACTGAACCTGAAAAGTAACTGGACCTGGAGAGTAACTAAACCTAGAGAGTAACTAACCCTAGAGAGTAACTAACGACTTAGTCTCTTTGTTAAGAGAGTAACTAAACCTAGAGAGTAACTAAAGATCGAGGGGAACCTAAACTTCACAGTTAGCCATGTTGTGTTAATCCACAATGAAAGTTGAATTCACATATCATGACGGTGTAATATGAGGGCAGCCATCTTGTTGTTACTTGATAGCCTCTCTCTCTTCTCGCGTCCCGGTCCCATCTATTCCAGATGAATGCTGCTTCATAAAATCCATGAAAAGTCATAAATACAAATATTTCCCCCAGAGCTGATTAAAATATTTCTCCATGACACATCACTCCGAGGCCCTGTCTGGAAGCAGAGGAAGGATTTAGACAAAAAGTGAGAAATAGCTGACTTGTCAACATCCAGCCGCTGTATTTATGAGGCTGTCGGCAGCTCGTCGGCTGTGAGATACGGCACCTTTATCTCCATCTCCCTCTTCTGCACTCTGCAAAGTTAAGACCGCTGTGAATCATCTCCACCCCCCACATGTATGTCTACATCACACGCACAGGTTTACCGTGTCAGAAAGTTCCTGTCGGCGAAAAAAAGTGCTCACTTTGTTCAATTAAAAGATTGTGAAGGAGACACGGCTCAGTTAGCCGGCCCTCGTCACCTTCCACAGGCCGGCGGCCGCCTTTGGTGAGGAGGCATCTGTCATTATGACAGCTGCAGAGAGAGAGACTGTGCAGCTTTGGATTCACTGACTGTTTCTTCCCCCCCAGAGACCTCATCAAGAAGTTCCTGGTCATTGACCGAGCCAGGCGGCTGGGCAACATGAAGGTGAGTTGCTGAGACTTCATGACTCCACATGGCAGCTCCCTGTATGTTACACTGTCAGGTAATCTGAGGAGGACGGGACAGGAAGTGGGACTGAAGTTCCGCGTGGTTCCCATTAGATAGAAGGGAGGCCGCCTTTGCCGTGTTAAGGATATTCAGCTGTCTGTGATGCGAATATTGTGCAACAAGCAACAAACAGGTAGAGTACAGACATATTTGTAACACAATTTGAGATGCATAACATCTGAAATGTGTGCACAGTGGCTTTACAACCTGTCCTGTATGCACAGGTGATCATCAGGCTCACCACTGAACTAAAGCAGTCCAGTCCATTAGAATCCACATGGACATAAAACTATTAGAAATACCTTTAAACGTTACATTCAGCATCAGAGGCACTTTAACTTACAATACAATCCAGAAAACTAGATCCTCCAAAGCGCTCTCACAGTGGAATCAATGCGTTTAAAACATTGCGAGCAGTAGAACCTTCACGAGGGAGGATTTATGTGTTTTATATTGTTTATATATTGAGTATGCATTGTAATCTTGCCCCCAGGCTGCGTGCAGCCTCAGAGGGCCAGACAGAACGTCCACACATTACTCACTGCTGCTCGGAGACCTTATTGCCGTCAGCTCGCTGTAATAATTGAAGATGAAGATGAATGTATCAAAATTTTGAATAGATTATGGCAGAGAAATTACACGAATATGACAAATGAAAGGGAAGCTGTAGAGGTTAGGGTCCCCGAGAGGAACAGCATCTTTATAAGCAGCCGATTGTTTGGGCTTAGTTTCACTTCCTCTGGATGAGGCGAGAGGCCCCGCCTCCTCCGGAGTGCCTCTGCTCTCTCGGCTCTGCAGCTTTGAAGATGAGTTTGACTTCACACTCTCTTAAGAGTTGAATTGTTGAAGAACAGCTGTACTGTATGTCTGACCTGAAACAAGTTAGGACAAGAAGCTACAAAAGACTCTCGGACTCATCAATAATTACACAGAGATGTGCAGAGAGTCCTGAGGCATGAATCCCCTCATCTCCCGTGTGCTTCTGACCACGAGAAGAAGCACTGACCTGCTTCCTCTCAGCCACGCTGCCCCACCAGCCACCAGCACGTCTCTCACTCGCACACATTTGATTTTGTCTCCTGATCTCTTGGAAGAATTTCCGAGTGGGAAACAGTGTGTAGGTGTTCCAGTTGACGGGGAGGCTGCCACTTCTTCACGCATCGTCAGCGGGAGCCGCGAGCCTTCCCATTCAGACTGGAGCGTTTCAATTAGCGTCACTGAGAGGAGCCGCTCTCAATGAAACAAATACTTCTCTAAGCCCGGTGATTAACTCCACATAATCCAAGACAAGATGCTATTATTGATTTGAGGCTGCCAACATTGTCCTGCTGAGCACATCAGTGATGCAGTCAGACAGATGACAGACGCTAAAGCTTTTAAAAATGCATTCATTGAATTTGTGTTCATCTAATGCATTAATAAACTATTGATAGACAAGCAACAAAGTCCTCGTAGTGAGGGGGCGGGTGTCGGGGTGGATGGGTGGACCAGTCACAGGACTTTTACTCAGGAGACCACAGTTAGTGTCCTTTGTGAGATAATCCTCTATTGGTCCCTCAGCGGGGGGATTTGCAGGATTACAGCAGCAGAGTGGACTCTGCAGACGAACAAACAAGACACAATATGCCACGCAAAGCCAACATACAAGTACAGGTCCAACAGCGTTATAATAACCGTTGACAGCTGTGGTGGCAGCTCAGAGAGGCTGAACTCAATGCTAACACGCATGCCAACTTCCTCAGAGCACAGCCTTAGCATGCTGCTGCTCAGCAGATATAATGTTGATGCTCCATGAGCACACATGCACCTCACACAGCGGGCGGCCCGAGGCCACGCCTCCCTCCCACGAGCAGACCCAGGGCTCACGTCAGGTCAGGGAAATTACATGGAAATGAAGTGCAACCCACAGATTAGCAGCAGGAGCTCTGATTGGTCAGCTGTTGCACATTAGTGAGGGTCTGGCCCAGCGCGGCCCCCAGCACGGGCCGCCAGGGCGGGCGCCCATTATGGCCCCCAAGCACAGGCCCCCAAGCACGGGCCCCCAGCACGGGCCCCCTAGCGCAGGCCCCTAGCGCGGCCCCCAGCACGGGCCGCCAGGGCGGGCGCCCATTATGGCCCCCAAGCACGGGCCCCCAGCACGGGCCTCCTAGCGCAGGCCCCTAGCGCGGGCCCCCAGCACGGGCCCCCAGCACGGGCCCCCAGCATTACAAGACTGTGAGTAATGTGGTTAATGATTAATCTGCATACGGCGTGCTTTGTGTCCCAGAATGGAGCGGATGATGTGAAGAAGCATCGGTGGTTCAAGACCATCGACTGGGAGGCCGTTCCTCTGAGGAAGCTGAAGGTGAGCGGCTGTAAACCATCACGGTGACATGAGTGGACCTGGAGTTGATCCAGTCAACTGTTAATCCATGAAGTGAGCTCTTCAGTAACTGGAGCCAGTTCCCGCTTCGCTTTACTCGCTTCTCGTCTGCTGCTCTCATTTTATCTCGTCTGCCGCTGTCGACGCAGAGCTGATTGAAACCTCCAAAGTTTGTTTTATTTCTTCATTTACAGATCTGTACAGTTGAATTAGTCTGATGTAAAACCCAGCACATGAAGGATGTTACACAGTATATTATATTTGATATTTTGACATTGATCCCAGCTGACTGTCCCGTTGTCTCCACAGCCTCCCATCGTCCCTAAAGTGTCCCATGAGGGCGACACCTCTAACTTTGACGTGTACCCAGAGGACGACTGGAAGAAAGACCCTCCCGTGTCCCAGAAGGACTTGGAGATCTTCAAGAGCTTCTGATCCCTGAGCCTGCTGTATTTATTGGTGGAATATCCTGAGAAGTGACACAACATAATGTATAGTAACTGTTCCAGCTACTATCAAGGAGAAACCCCCTATTTATCAAAGCCGGGAGCCTCATTTTACCCGTAACCACGGTTTCCCTAAAGACAAACTCCAAATGATTGATGCTGTGACATGTATCATACCACAGAGATGATTTGCTTTTTATATTTTTATTTATCTGACTAAAGTCAAACCTTTGCTGTTTTCATTTTGTATCACTGTTTTTTCTCTGAGCCTGCTCATATGCAAAAAAACGATGTGTTTCCTTTGAAACCAACAGACTGTTACTTTCTAGGTTTTAAACAATGAGAAGAATCAGGTCTTTTTTTATATTATTGTTTTATATGTTATCTCTTTTTTAAAATGTCCATGCAGTCATATCTAACGTGACTCCAGACTGGTGCTGTCTCTGTCAGCTGGCCAGTAGTCCTGAATGCAGCTTGAGTCTGATTCTTCTGTATTAGCCACGAGTCAGACACGTCATCTGGACCGGCAGCACTCGTAGAAAGGTGCCTTACGTCACAGCGTGGCGGGCACGGTGACATCGTGCTTTCCCTCCTCGCCCCCCGGTGATCACCTCGTACAGAGAGGTGCTGAGTGTGCGGCCGCGTCTGTCCGGCTCTGTCAGCTTTATTCACGGCCGAAGGACTTTGTTATTAGCGTACGGCCACAGCTGTTGCACAGACTCACTTCCCTCCTCATCATCATTATCATTGTTACCGTGGCTGCTGGGATGTGAGCTCCTGTAGCGCTACATTACAGTATTCTTCAGCGTTCCACTTTATTGTGCAGAAGGTATTTACGGACACATTTGGCCTTTTTTTTAAAGGAACTTCCTCTGATTTCTGTGCCTCGCGCTGCTATCCCACTGAAAGGATGCCACTTGGACTTCACGCCACGTCAGCTGACACGCTTACTGCGGCCGCTAGAGGCGGCCAAAAGGCCAACGCGATGCTTGAGGTGGACACACTGACTCCAGCCTGTCTGTGGCTCCAGCCTGTCTGTGGCTCCAGCCTGTCTGTGGCTCCAGCCTGTCTGTGGCTCCAGCCTGTCTGTGGCTCCAGCCTGTCTGTGGCTCCAACCTGTCTGTGGCTCCAACCTGTCTGTGGCTCTAGCCTGTCTGTGGCTCCAGTCTGTCTGTGGCTCCAACCTGTCTGTGGCTCCAGTCTGTCTGTGGCTTCAGCCTGTCTGTGGCTTCATCCTGTCTGTGGCTTCAGCCTGTCTGTAGCTCCAGTCTGTCTGTGGCTCCAGCCTGTCTGTGGCTCCAGCCTGTCTGTGGCTTCAGCCTGTCTGTGAGTCCAGAGCGAGAAGCGGTGACGCCTGCTGTGTTTCAGCGGCGCTCTGAGAGCAACACGGTTCCTCAGCATCATGCGAGGAACACAGGAACATACTTGAGAAGATGCTGGGGAGTCACCGTGACATGACTTCCTGTTCTGCAGACGGGACGTTAGACCATGGAAGTACTTCTGCTGTATCTCTGGAGTTGAGGCTCATTTTCTCAATTTTACATAATTACTTAGAATCACCTTTTAATGGTACACTAGAGGTACGGCGATTGTTTTGACTGCTGTAAAACCGGTCCGATGAGTAGCATGTCTTTTCTAATTTACCCGTCGCTAAGCCCCGCCCACTGCTCTGGACACAGTGTTTTGGCTCTGGAGCGGTTCGCGGTGAACGGTTGTGATGTGAGAGAGGAGCCGCTGTCTGAACAAAGCCTCGCCTTCTTTCCAGTGAACAGCTTGAGGACAGTTAGTGACGGCGAGCTGGCTGACGACACTGAAGTGGGTCGCCTTCACGAGTTGTTGCCCGGCTGTACACAAGTGAACGTCTTTGTGTGTTCCCTCACACGGCTGATTGTGAGCCTGTTGTGTATTTATCTGACTCCTGCCTCCTCATCACACAGGTTCCTGTAAACTCACTCCTCTGGTCTCTTTCACACGCAGGTGAAGTGTTGTGGAGCTTTCTGAGACAGTGTCAGTGCTTACGTTATGAAATGAATGTTGATCGCACGACGTAACGGCTGCAGAGCGACGACCCCGTCAGCGTTTGGATTGGTCCTCCTGGTTTGGCTATGCAATTATGTACAGCAACATTATTCTCTATTAACAGATATCTGCATATGAATGCAAAAAGGCAATACTGGAACCCAACGGCCAGCTTAAAATGAGCCTGTAACACAGGATCAGGTTGGGAGGGGTGAGTTCAGCTGCTAGCAGCTAGCGGGGACATGAGCTACATCGTGGACACAGCCGACACTCTACTGATGTATTATACATGTGGAATAAAACACGAGGATGCTCTGGAGTGACAGTATCTCTGACATGTCTTCTTACGTATACTGCTATATCTGTGATACAGTCATATTAACCAATATTATCAGTCCTCTACTCCATCCCTGCACAGCATATCTGGCAGCTTCACATAGAATCCGTCGTCATAGTTTCATACAGCCCATAATATGCTGTTGATTGAAGGCATTGGCGTCCTCCTCCGTCCCTCATGGTAAGCGTGCAGTGGACTGTGGCATCATGTACAGAACAGAAGCATCACTGCTCTCCACAATGTAACATAAACATCACTACAATGGGACGCGGCTACCCAGAATGCCTTGCTGTCCAAACAAGCTTATTTTGCCTTTTTAATCATCACATTCACATCTGATGGGGCCAGAAAATAACCACGTAGATCTAGAGTGTGGGCACTTTCACTTAAACTCGGCCCTCTGGTGTCTATGGACCGGGCACCAGGTGTTCCCGCAAAGCATTATGGGTAACGCTGTAACCCCCTGGTGACACCACGCGCCCCACATCGTATGTATATGTTGTCTGAGTAGAGGACGGCTCTCATATAGAGCGGTTTGTATAATGCATGTGTCTTTAACCCAAACCAGCCACGTATGTGTTACCCAGCAATATCTTTATATCTCTGCTCATCTGTTGTTTTCTACCCTCCATAACAATGCTATCAATATACACTAACTCCTTTTGTACCTTTCATGATGGAACTTTAAGCAATGGCACATGTTTGTATTAGGACCTCAGGGTCTTTGGAAATGTTTGAAAGTGATAAGAAAGAAACTTTTCTCTTCCTCTGGTGTCCCGCCTGGTCCTTCCTGTCCTCACTCAGTCTTCACCTCCTTCTGAAGGTCAACCTCCTCCTCCTGTAGGTCAAGGTCAGCCTTCTCTTGTAGGTCAAGGTCAGCCTCCTCCTCTTGAAGGTCAAGGCCACTCTCCTCTTGTAGTCCAAGGTCACCCTCCTCCTAAAGGTCAGCCTTCTCCTCCAAAAGGTCAAGGTCAGCCTGTGTAGCCGGTCTTAGCGTTTATATTCTCGAGATGAAAATCTGACATTTAGGAGATGAACTCGTCGTTCCAAAATGCAGCGATTGTCGAGTCAAAGTACACAAAGGGAGACGCACACAGTCGTCCTATTGGTTTACATCACACTATACAGGGAGACAATCAATCTGGGCCTCTCCTCCGGTTTTACTTCCATTGACAACCAGCTGAAAGGTCTGAAATTATTTTTCACTTATTATTTGATATTATTATTATACACCAGACTAAAATATGTAACATTCATTAAAATGATCAGTACCAAATTACATACGTTCAGTGAAAACTGAGCAGTGAAAACAGAGAAAATCATCTTCACATGGTCTCGCAGTGCGGCTGCTCTTCCAACCGGCCTGCGCAGCGCCCCCTTCAGGGCGGAGTGGGATGTGGATTTGGGATTTAGAGCGTAACTCTAAATCCTAAATCCACATCCCTGGCCGGTTGGAACGAGAGCAGCGGAACCTGCTACTTCCTGTGGAGACGCTCTGGGTGGAGACGCTCTGCTGGAGACGCTCTGGGAGCAGCAGTGAGGAAGAGGAAGGCAACAACAACCCATCTTCACCCTCACTCGTCAAATACAGCTGCTTTGTCCCACAGGCCCTGAAGGGGGCCTCCGAGGGGCGTGGCCACGTTAGAGGCTAGAGGTTGAACACCCACATAGGCCCACTGGCAGAAACATCCCAACACAGCAAAAGAAGTGGAACATGCTGAAAAGGATAGCTTTAAAGAAGTTATTTATATTTTTTAAGTCTCAGTTTTGGAAAGCAAGGCGTCATTTTGATATGAAACTCTTCAAACTTGCGTGTTTAGACTCACTGAAAGTCACGAGTTCTCTCCTTCAGCCTGATGAAGGAGTTGAGGACTTTCACACAAATGTGTGCATGAGGTCGAGGGGAAAGTCTGAGTCACTTTCAGTGATCCTTCATCGTCTCCTGACTCGTTACCTGCAGTTCCTCTCTTGACCATGTGGAGCCGCCAAAGTGTGACATCGCCATCAGCTGGTTTCTACTGACCTGATGGCGGTGCTGGATGGTTGACATTAATAATGCTCGGTAATGATTAAGCTCTGACAGCAGCAAGGTGTTGGTGGTTAACCACCTCATGAGCAAAGCGCTGACGTGGCGTTTCCCAGCAGTTACCTACGTGTTTTCATCTGTATCTCTTTAAATCTAATCAGGATTTAATCCTGTACTTTAAATGGATTACGGTGAACTTTAATTTCCTCCGTCCATCTCTGTAAACTCAACGGTGGGGCCGAGTTAAAGTGCTGAGCGCGTGTTTGGTGGAGGCTTATTGTGTTTACAGTGGAAAGTGAGTCATGTTGGTCTGGAGTCCCCGCTAGCCTCGCTATGTGAGGACCGCTCTGCTCCAAAGGCGGCCTAATGAAAGCCTCATGAAGGCCTTCACATGGATTTGAGGAGTTACTGTGGGAGTGCAGCCTGAAACCTCCCAGAAGGCCTCAGCGATCAGGAGCTCAGAACAAGTCCTAGTATCTGGTGTCGACACACACACACGACATGTTCACACTGTATTACCATTTTACTACTTTATTACGGTATTTTTCAGATATTTACCGCATACAAAATGTGATCTAAACTTTACTCGTATGCTACATGTTCTTGGAGGAAGTGAAGGTCATAAGTAGGTCGACAGAACCGCCACAGATACCGGACTCTTTTACTTTTCATGGCAGCGCGTTTGAACTTTTCACTGATTGCTGTCAGGATGTAAAGAAAAGTCTGAAGTTAAAAGTTTCAAAGTTTTGTGAAGAAAAGCCTTTGAAGATCATTTCCACTGCAGCTGGAAGTCCATCCTCACTGATGAGGTCACGTCAGACCAGCTGGGGAGGGGCCACACTTCATTAGTGCTTTTGCAATGAGGCCAGGGGCCACAGGGCAGAGGGGGCCACAGGGCAGAGGGGGCCACAGGGAAGAGGGCCTAGAGGGAAGAGGGGGCCTAGAGGGAAGAGGGGGCCGACAGGGAAGAGGGGGCCTACAGGAAAGAGGGCCTAGAGGGAAGAGGGCCTAGAAGGAAGAGGGGGCCTACAGGGAAGAGGGGGCCACAGGAAAGAGGGCCTAGAGGGAAGAGGGGGCCGACAGGGAAGAGGGGGCCTACAGGAAAGAGGGCCTACAGGGAGGAGGGGGCCTACAAGGAGGAGGGGGCCTACAGGGAGGAGGGGGCCTACAGGGAGGAGGGGGCCACAGGGAAGAGGGGCCACAGGGCAGAGGGGGCCACAGGGAAGAGGGCCTAGAGGGAAGAGGGGGCCTAGAGGGAAGAGGGGGCCTACAGGGAAGAGGGCCTAGAGGGAAGAGGGGGCCTACATGAAAGAGGGCCTAGAGGGAAGAGGGCCTAGAAGGAAGAGGGGGCCTACAGGGAAGAGGGGGGCACAAGGAAGAGGGGCCACAAGGAAGAGGGGGCCACAGGGGCCTCTGGGTCAGTGGGGACACGCTTCCCTTTTAAATAGGACACTTCTGAAAACATGAATGATCCTGTTTGAAACTCCTAGATTACTTCTCAAGTCTGGACTCAAAAGGTTCTTGCAGACTCGCGGGAGGCTCCGAGCAGACATGACAATCACATCACGAACATGATTCTGATGCAACAGCCTCTGACAAACCAGTTCTTAGAATTGTGTCCTGATGTGAAACACAAATAAAGTGGCAATACGCTTCAAATGAATGAATAATGAGCACTTTGAGCCCAAAGAAACCAAAAACTTTTTTCAATTACTCTGTCAGACTGCACTGATCCCATAAGAGCTCGTCTGAGATGTGAGACGTGACCGAGATTTCCACCCCTGATATATTAATATTTGAGCCCTTATTCTTGATAATAGATACTGTAGAACACATGTGGGCTGTACAATCGTCCATGTGAGCCTGCTGGACCCAGCAGCACAGTCCAGTAGCTGAGTGGAGGGTTGATGGACTGCACGGCTCCCGTTGGACTCTACAGGTCCTTCAATAACCTGCAACATGATGTTTACTTTCCAGAAAGAGGAAAACTTCCTCAAAGTCAAAGCTCAGAAGTTCCTGTGCTTAGAGGACTCGGCTCAAGCTCAAGTCTGGCCTTGGGCGCTTAGTGGAACCGGAGCGGCTCGGCCCACCACGGTCCTGCAAGAGGTCAGAACAGGGTCATGGACCAGCAGAGGTTGAGCTGCTCTGCAGGTTTCACCAAACTGTGATAAAGGCCTCTTGGAAAGCAGAGACACAAACAGCTGGAGTCTTTCTGTGGACCCAACACAGCGGCCAGCTGAACGTGTGCCCCCACGGTGGGACGCGAGGTCTTGAGAGACAAATGGAAGACGACTTAGCGGCTCTTCATGTCCACTCACACCCTAACCCTAAGGTAGTGCTGCAGGACCGAGTCCTAAAACACAGAAATGAGTCAGCAGTTTTTACTTTGGTGGACATTAAAGTCGACGTATTCACTGTAAATCTGGTGCGCCTGTGAGGTCTCCCTGGTGTCCCGGGGCCCTGTGAAGCCCCACCCGGCCCAACAACAGGGTGCGCTTGTTTACTTGCCTTGTGATGTCGCCCTAATGACAAGGCAGCCCTCAGGGGTGGTGGAGCCGGCGTTCACCTGGAACTCCTATCATCAGGAGGAGGAGGCGCCGCCACACCCCGCCGGGGGCCGCCCACCCGCCTGGACCCGGGTCACCTTTGTACCGGTCCTGCTGAGGAACTCTGCTGACACACTCTCTAAAGAAGTGTACAGTATGTAACCTTATACCACATCGTCATCAGCAGAACAATTCAACTCAAGTCTTAGATTTATGATTTTACTGGCGCTTTAAATTGGAAATACGTCTCAATAATGAATTCCTTATGGATGGACTGTGTCCTGCTTCGAGAAAAGACTTTCCCCTTTGAGTATAACACCGTGTTGGGTTTGTAAAATCAGAAAATGTGAATTCATAATAATGCATAAAGGACACAGAGATGCTTGAGAGGCTCGTGGAGCTGAGTGAGTCTGGAGGGTGTCGGTCCACTTCACAATAATTAAAGTCTTTTCACCTCCATTGAGTCAAAGAACTGCATAACCACTCATTTATAGATCATAGTTACAACTTCAAGCGTGACCAGTTCATCACTGAAGCTGCTTTGTGGTCTGTTTGACTCTAAATGACCATAATCTACTAAATGCTGGATCGAAAAAGACTTGAAACTAGAGATTGAGAGCTGAGTCTTTCCCTGGTGGTCACGAGAGAGAATGCAGCTTCAACACATGAAGCATAGACTTCTATACAACCAGAGGAGTCGCCCCCTGGTGGTCAGGAGAGAGAATGCAGCTTTAACACATGAAGCATAGACTTCTATACAACCAGAAGAGTCGCCCCCTGGTGGTCAGGAGAGAGAATGCAGCTTTAACACATGAAGCATTGACTTCTATACAACCAGAGGAGTCGCCCCCTGGTGGTCAGGAGAGAGAATGCAGCTTTAACACATGAAGCATAGACTTCTATACAACCAGAGGAGTCGCCCCCTGGTGGTCAGGAGAGAGAATGCAGCTTTAACACATGAAGCATAGACTTCTATACAACCAGAGGAGTCGCCCCCTGGTGGTCAGGAGAGAGAATGCAGCTTTAACACATGAAGCATAGACTTCTATACAACCAGAGGAGTCGCCCCCTGGTGGTCAGGAGAGAGAATGCAGCTTTAACACATGAAGCATAGACTTCTCCATCGTGATGATTGTCTTCTGCTTGCAGATATGTTTTCTCGTGCATGAGTTTTGAGGCTCATAACTGTCAAAAGGACAGCTCAGGAGAAGCTGGAGGACAAACTATCGGAACAGTAAGAAGGACTCGGTGAGGTTGCTGCAGATTTGAAACGTCATTTCTCATGCGCACCACAAACTGCATGCCATTCACCGTCTGTATGATGGATAGCAAAAAGTTGAAAAGGTTTTTTTATTTTTTTATTTGTGTGAACCAACTCTTTGGAGTCCAGACATATGGCTTGCTTATTACGAGCACCGCTAGTTTATCGGCTCGTGGTCATCTCTCGATACATTTGGCACAACATCTGAACGGACAAACAGTTTGGCTTTTTGTTTTTAAGTTTGCCCGGAAACCTTTTTCAAAGACTTGGATTTTTGCTTTTTCCATTTCCAGCATTTCTAATGACTGGTTGGATTTTGCCAAATTCTGAAAGAGCTGGGCGAGGCGGCTCGTGTGCACATCACACGGGAACTCCTCTCAGCAAACGGACACACATGCCTGGTGCTGCCCGTCCGTCAGCAGCAGCTCAACAGCTGGATGTGATTGAACCTTTCTCTGCTCCGTCCGTAAGTCCTCTGGAGACGGACACACACACACACACACACACACACACACACACACACACACACACACACACACACACACACACAGTCCACTCTGTCTTCCCAGCTGTCTCTCTTGCCTCAACCCTCTGCAGAAAGCTCATTTTCAAAGCACCAGCTTTCTCCCGGCTTCCCTCAAATACCTCCCATGTGTTTTTGTGTTTTGAATCTTGGCCTGACGTTTCTTTCCCAGCTCTGTTGTCCCTAGGAATCATTTCATTGATGGATTTTCAGATTAGCCCCCCCTCCCCCCTCCAGATGCTACTTAGCTGTCCGGCCATGCTTGTTTGCACATTAAGCCCACTTAGCCTCGTGACCCCGTGACGCGGGGTAAGCGTAGCGGCGTTGCCCTGGCGCTCGGCGGGTGCTTTGCTGTCCAGCACAATGTGGGATTCGCCGCTATTGGAGACATCTTCTTGGCACCGGAGGAAGGAAACATTAAACACAGGCTGATGGCTGTAAGACAAGAGAGAACCAGAGTCAGAGATTCATCATCCTGCTGGCCGGGAACACGTCCAGACGCCGCCGCTGAGCTCACTGGCTCACCAACACGATGACTCATCCACATCCTGACGGGTCTCGTCTTTACCGAACGGCAGAGCGGTGGCCATGTCAGCAGGTTAGCAGCGACAGAGGCACAAATGCAGCTGACCAGTCACAGAGAATACGACCGTACTTCCCTCAGACTAAAGTCCAGGAAAGAAAATCATCCCCAGCCAAGTCCTCCTCATGGACCCCGTTATGAATCATGAATAACTCAGTGAGACACACACGTTGTGTTATCATGGAAACCTGCTTACCTCAGACCGCTGTCATCCGCTTTATGAGCCTCCTCTGTCTCTCATCACCATTTATTACTCTGTGTGTGTGTGTGTGTGTGTGTGTGTGTGTGTGTGCGTGTGTGTGTGTATGTGTCTGTGTGTGTGTCTGTGTGTGTGTATGTGTGTGTATGTGTGTGTGTGTGTGTGTATGTGTGTATGTGTGTATGTGTGTGTGTGTATGTGTATGTGTATGTGTGTGTGTGTGTGTGTGTGTGTGTGTGTGTGTGTGTGTGTGTGGGGGTGTGTGTGTGTGTGTGTGTGTGTGTGTGTGTGTGTGTGTGTGGTGTGTGTGTGTGTGTGTGTGTGTGTGTGTGTGTGTGTGGTGTGTGTGTGTGTGTGTGTGTGTGTGTGTGTGTGTGTGTGTGTGTGTGTGTGTGTGTGTGTTCTGTACAGTACACAGACTGCCGGCTGCTGATTGAAACCTTTTGGCTGGATTTTTATTAGACTTTCTGGAAACACTTAATAAAACATATGAATAGTAAACTATAAATATTCTATTAATTTTAGTATAATTAAACTTACTTCAGTATGTATTTTACTGTTCATAAACAAGGCAAACTAATACTATCTACTATTGTTAATACTTGGATTCATTAGTTTGTTTAATATAAAATAATTAGTCAACAAAAGATACATTGATGATAGAAATGATATTGGCAGTATATTAGTTTAAACTATTACTAGATATTTGTTAATGATTACCAAATGTGTTGTACATCTTGTACATAGTTTGTCATATATAAACATTAAAGGTCTCATCGTATCTTATATGTAATTTATAAAGATCCTCTGCTGGTCAGTCGGTCTGAGCACACTGTGTGTGTGTGTGTGTGTGTGTGTGTGTGTGTGTGTGTGTGTGTGTGTGTGTGTGTGTGTGTGTGTGTGTGTGTGTGTGTGTGTGTGTGTGTGTGTACGACGCCCCTAATGAAGACTGAGATATTGGTTGTGACATTTCTGTGTGGGACGTCGTCCTGAAGCAGGTGTTGCTGAGTTTTGAGCATGTTTCCCACTTCCTGTCCCTGTCTGCCTCCGTGTGTGTGTGTGTGTGTGTGTGTGTGTGTGTGTGTGTGTGTGTGGCGGTGGTCCCTGTGATCCCCTCCATCTGCTCCTCCAGCCCTCTCTGCTGCTCGTGAGGCGTCCATGTGTTTCTGTTTGGGAGACGCGTCCTGTAACTCCCATCACTCGGAGGTCTGCTGTCCCATCTGCCTCCTGCGGAGCGGCCCATATTTTTTCATGAAGCACTATCTGTATCTGTTTTTGTTCCCAATTATAAAGTGTGTGTCCTCTGTAATTGTTTATGTTCCACCTGGGAGGAGCAGCGCCTGCTCCCAGCATGCCTGGTGTTCGACTCCGTCTGTCTCAGTGTGCCGGGCGGCCTTGATGCCGGGCGAAGTGTGGACTCATCTTCCCCTCGGGAGCCTTTGGCTGGACTGTTCCAGGAGGCGCTGCTGTGGTAGGAGGCGGAGCTCAGCTCCAATCATGCAAAACAACATTTTCACAATCAGGTTTGGTCAAAATTCCTGTTAACCCGTTGAAACCTGTGGAACCAGTGTTGTCTCCAGACCTCCTTTTCCCTGTTTGAGTCGTCGTAGGAACCCCAAATTAATTAACACTTGTGTTTATTGTATGTATTTGTTGGGCAAAGTCTTGGCGAAAAAAATGTATATCTGCAGAAAAAAAAACACTTTGAAAAGATATTTCGATCGTAAGTTTGAACGTCCAGCATGATGTGAGCCAGATTCCCTGAAAACGCCTCCTGGAGCGTCAATAAGACACCTTTTAGGAAAGATTAGGACCTAAATCTACTTGTATTGTAATCATAGATATGCTCTAGATTTTAAACTTAGCGCCAAATTTAGCAGAAAGTTTGATCAAAAGTAAATTGAGCGAATGGGATTGTCAGGACGAAGTCTTGAATCAGCGCTGGTTGATTTGTTTGGGCCACTCGGGCAGCAGAACATGCTGCCAACACCATGTTGACGCCTTCTTAAGGAGGCATGAAGAACACGTTGGCAAACTGTGTCCTGCATCCTCACTAACTGTAACTGCATCATGTTTCTACATGTGGAGTCCTGTTTGTGTCCAACGTCTCCTATTAGCTCTGATCTCCACCCAACGTCTGAGAAACATATCTGGCTGGTTTATCAGAGCTTTCTCACTGAAAACAGATGGCAGCTTTTAGGCATTGAGACCAACTGAACCAAAACAATGTGCTAAAAGAGGCTCAGCATCAGAGGTGTGAGCCACGGTTGACAAGTGCAGCTTGAAAGCATTAATGATCAATCATGGTGTTGCAGGCACTGAGTTGCATCATATAAGAGACCTCAGCTTACCTTGAGCAACCTTTCCCGTCTCTGGCTGCCTGCTGGGCCTTCGCTGTGCCGGGGGAAACCCGGCCAGCATGAATAGAGCCGTCATGCAAGGGCCCGAGGGGAGCGCGGCAACACAAACAGGCTGCTATCAACACAGCGACGGCTTCACACCGTCTGACGAGCCTGTCACAGGTACTGCTGAGGTTTCAGTTCCCTGGAGTCTCCCTGGACTGGACTCCCTCACCGTCCTCTCTGTTGAACCTATAGGAGGAGACGTCTGTTGCTTTGCGGGCCGGGCAGGGCCATGGGACATTACAGTACAATCCAATTTCTGATCCCAGTCCAGGAAAAGGTCTCTACATCCTGCTTTTGATCAGCAGGTCTATTTCTCCTGTAATAAATGGATTCCAGTATCTTTCCAGCAGCTGTAACTAGTTAAGTATGATTTCATCCTCTCTTCTCGCTCTGCAGAGGTCACGTCCATTTCACTTTTATACTCCTAAAAGCACCTCTTTACTTTCTTTTTTGCCCACTTTAGGGTCTCATTGGCAGTCCTCCTGCTTTCTCTATTAAGTCTCTTTTTTTTTCGCCCCACAAACGGCGTTCGTCCTTTGCTAATGAGGTCCTGCCGCTCACGCTGTTGTGGGACGAGGAACCGGGGAGTCAGAGTTATGCTTCAGAACGCTTGGTGGACAGATGGTTCCCATCAGCTCTTGGTCGTTTCCTGCGTAGGTGTGGCTCCCTCACCTCGGTCTTGTTGACCCATTAACAGACAGATGCTGATCTGAAGGGATGCACACGCAGGTATTACAACATGCTGGGGAAGCAAGAAGCAGCCTCTGACCTTTAGCGACCTCTAATCACAACCCGACAGAGCTTTCACTTTCTGCCAAGCTCTCTGTTGCATCTGGGTGAGCAATGGCCTCACATCATCATGGAAGGGCTTATTAATGCTAATTAATATGAATGGTATTTGGAGATTTTGGACTGTTGTTGGACGGCCCCGTACGGCCAAGAGGAATACGATGTCAGCTTTGATACAAGCACCATGCTGATGCGCTGATATCTTATGCTGCATATTTCCATGCTTTGTACATTTCCATGTAAATTCAGTGTCTCCAGGACTTTATGTTGTCATGCTTCAAGCGTCTCTAACAGCCTCGAGCTGAGTCCTGCTGCTCATTCCTTGACTGGAATAAAACATTTTCTCAACACATTGGTGTAAATCAACAGTCCGGGCTTCACATTGGTACTTTCCCTTTATGAGCTGCTCCTTTCATTTCATCCACTTACGTTGACACCAACAGTTCATCCCGAACGTCCCACCATCACTTCCATTACAACACATTTCTGGCTCAACAGAAGCCAGTATTGGCAGAGTGACAGCACCGTAACAACACTGCTTCCTGCCCACAACAAGTGCTGCCTTCCAGCAAACCCTCAATCCTTCACTGCACTGATAATTATACTAAACACCGCTTTTCAGGCAGCTTTAAAAACAGCCAGCAGCTCCGCCACGTCTGTTACTCTGCAAACTCGGAGCCGTACGAGCCGTCCTGGACCGCTGAGCATTGTTCTCTGGAGACGCATCTCAGCGCTGATGGAGACAAATGGGCCTGGCTGGATTCCCCGGCTGAGGAAACACAGAGCTGGCCAATGCTCGGGGGAGCCGGCAGGGAGACACTCAATGGAGAGGAGATTTGCCGAATGAGCAGATTGCCTTATGTTTGAAACCATGCTCCCTTATACTGATAGCTCCATGGAGGCCTCTGGCTGCAGGGAGGTCCATCGAGAGTCCATCTCTGTGATGTCACCCGACGTGAACCTCAGGTCACAATGACGACCGCTCTGTGACACGATGAGGAAATCCAGCTGTGAGCCCTTGTTGTCAGGTTGTCAAGAGCAACTGGGATGAGATCGTCCAGCGACCAGACAACTAAACGTGGCAGAATGCATGCAGCATCCTGCTCAGAAACAGCTGGCCTGCTCTCCCGTGAAACTCTAGCTTGCACATCGCTTTTCCCCACATAGCGTTCTCATGATCCTTCCTCTTCTTTCTGTCCTGGAATGCAGACAGGGGAGTCATCCACAGCTGATCTGCTGCTCCCCGGAGACAGAAGGGGCCTCACGGCTCCTCTTCAACTGATACCAACACATCTGGAGAGCCTTTGATGCCTTTCTGAGGTTTTGTAGTTATTCATATCACAAAATCTTCTGGATTTACACAACTTTGGATTTAGCAAGACTGAGGATGACTGAGACGACAAGTATGTAGCACTGTTAAAATAGTTAGAGGCTGCACAGCAGACCATGAACAGCATCAGGAGCCCAACATCACGTTATGATGCGCATGCAACGAGACAGCAGTGTGTTGCATTAACAGTTAAGAATAACACAAATCACACAAAGCAGCACCGCTGCAATGTAAACCCAGAGCACACAGCCTGAGGACACCATGATGAGAATGATGGAATTATCTAAACATCACTCAAATAACTGATATCCAGCGCGAGGGCAAACATACTGTCAATATAGAAATGTCAGATATGTTGGTCATGTGACCCTTTCATCAGTTATTATATCCTATAAAGTCATTTTTTATGGGAGAAAATGGAGCTTGTGATCAGAACCCGGAAGGAAGCAGGAAACAGGAAGAAGGAAGCAGGAAAAAGAAAAAAGGAAGCAGAGGAAAACCTAATCAGTAGAACAGGAAGTGCAAGTTTAACTGTTTAAAACATATATATATATATATATATATATATATATATATATATATATATATATATATATATATATATATATATATATATATATATATATATATAACATAATATTTTATGACAAGATTGAATCATAGATTATATCCACAAGTACACTGTCTAATTATTCATATTTTCATATTGTATTGCACACTTCCTGGTGCTCGTGATGATGAGGAGGGAAGAGGAGCGTAGCCTACAGAGGAGGCTGTGTGTGAGTCTTACTGCTGCAGTGTATTTCATTCACGTCCCATAAGGTGAAGGTTAACAGACATTAGAACCGTGGATCTCGTCCTGGACGACCTGCAGTTTCAGTTTCTCTCCTGCGTTCTCACGGCGCTCGTACCAGCAGCCCGTTCTGTGCCGGCCGCCCTGTGAACGCCTCTCTGGCCCACGTGTGTGTGTTGCTTTGTGTGTCAGCATATCCTTGCACACGTCTGTTGGCGTGTGCCTGTGTGTTTAATGTGTGGAACCCTTCACATTCCTGTAATTAGCGTGCAGCATTAATGGCGGCGAGCGGCGCTCCACCACCTGGCAGCCCGCCGCCGAGCTCCCCTCCTGACCTGCGGCCCGCATGAGCGGCGGCGTCCTGTCCTCATGGCGGCGGCGGGAGACGGCCGGCGTCTGGATGCAGCACAGCTGCAGCACGGCGAGCAGAATACTAAACGGCTCGCCGTGAACGCAGGAAGTGACCCAGAAACCTGTGGCTGAGCGCGGAGGGGCTGCTGATGGACGCCTGATGAGCGCACGTGGCCGTATTAAATGATCATTCTGCTTTAGTCCAACGGGGAGTGGCTGCAGCAGCAGGTCTCTGTCTGCTGAATGTGTTACTGCACTTCTCTTCAGGAAGCGCTCATGGAGTTTGTTTCTAACGAATGACTAAAGGTCATCCACCTCTCATCAATCATAACCTTCATAGAACATAAGGCCGGTGTGTTTCAGCTGCTCTGGATGGACCCGGTGTTGGTTCTGAAAGAATCCCCTGAGGACAGCGAGGCCCAGAGGGAGGAACATTTAACCCTCGAATGCTGTTCGGGTCTGTGGGGCTCATTTTCTGCAAAGAACATATATATCAGACAAAATGTTCAGCGACCGCACACCGTGACCCCTCCCCCCCCCACGACTCATTGATATTACACACAGGGTGTTCTGGCTCATAAAAGTGTGGAAATTGTGTACCTGAATTAAATTATTAACCATATTTGCTGTTTGTATTGCTTCTAATTGGGACGAAGAAAACATCTGTTGAATATTTTAACATAAAATTGTTTGATTGTGTTGGTTTTAAAAAAACAAAACAAATACAGCGGGTCCAACAGACCCACAACACCTGCTGAGTAACAAACAAATGAACACTATACGAGGTTAAAGATGAATAATACAGAAGAGAGATTAGAGATTAGTCCATGACTTTGCACATTTTACAAGTTATACATGCACCATAATCAATGTGTTGTTCAGAATGTGTGTGTGTGTGTGTGTGTGTGTGTGTGTGTGTGTGTGTGTGTGTGTGTGTGTGTGTGTGTTTGCTGAAGCTGAGGTTTTCATCATGGGCTGCTCTCTCTCTCTCACTTTGAGTTCAGCTCTCTGTCTGATTTGCCTCTTCTCTCTCTCTCTCTCTCTCTCTCTCTCTCTCTCTCTCTCTCTCTCTCTCTCTCTCTCTCTGATGGGGAAGCGTCCCGGCTTCATAAATAAATGATTTGCTTTTGAATGATTTTAGTTTATATATGTGCATTTTTCCTGTGCAGCTCTTAAACGTATGCTGACTCCCCAAACTGGTGCTCCATCATCAAGACTTTGAGAAGTCAGGACTAAGACATTACTGGCTCGGGTCTTTTTATGGACAGTAAGAAAAATACAGAAAAACAGCAAACGTATCTGTGTATGCATCTTCATTACCAGTAGAAAGATGGAGTTAAAGCACAATGTCCGTCTGGCTCAATCAAAGAGTTTCCTCTTGATTGAAAGTGACGCTATGTTGTAATAACTCAATGCTCGTCATATTATCCAGATCATGTTCTAAAATAACAATAACACACGAGGAAAATAAACATGCATTATGGTTATGACATATTGATGCAGTGGATATTTGCTGGTATTGGGATGCAGCGCTTGTTCGGTCCTGCGTGGCTGAGAAGGAGCGAGCTGTTTGTTTGTGAGCAGCTCTCTGCCTGCGAGGTGAGTCTGAAGAACTGAAGAACAGATGTTCTTCTGGTCCCTCGGTGTGTGTGTGTGTGTGTGTGTGTGTGTGTGTGTGTGTGTGTGTGTGTGTGTGGCTGTCTACATCACAGAGCAAACTTCAGTGATTTCTAGATCAAGAGCATCTTGAGTGCGTGAGGTGTTCAGGGACTGAGATTACCGTTGGCAGAAACCTTCAGACAAAGATTCAGCCAGTCTGTCAGTAACGTATGCTTCAAGCTCCGTCTTCTCCACTGAAGTGGCAGATAGAGGAACTCAGTATTGTGCAGCTTCCATCCATATCGAGTCAGAAGTGACCTCACTGAGATCAGAACAGAATGAAACGCGGCAGGCGGACGCAGGCCTCAGCTCCTCGTGTCCTCAGCTCCTCGTGTCCTCAGCTCCTCAGCTCCTCGTGTCCTCGTGTCCTCAGCTCCTCGTGTCCTCAGCTCCTCAGCTCCTCGTGTCCTCGTGTCCTCAGCTCCTCGTGTCCTCAGCTCCTCAGCTCCTCGTGTCCTCAGCTCCTCGTGTCCTCAGCTCCTCGGCTCCTCGTGTCCTCGTGTCCTCAGCTCCTCGTGTCCTCAGCTCCTCAGCTCCACGTGTCCTCAGCTCCTCAGCTCCTCAGCTCCTCGTGTCCTCAGCTCCTCAGCTCCTTGTGTCCTCAGCTCCTCGTGTCCTCAGCTCCTCAGCTCCTCGTGTCCTCAGCTCCTCAGCTCCTCGTGTCCTCAGCTCCTCAGCTCACCTCCTCCCACTGTTGGTCCTCTATTTCCTTTTCCCCTGCAGACAGGAAGTACCTCCTATCAGCTGATGGTCACAGTGACGCCGTGTGAAACCGCCGTGACGTCATCGTCAACGCCACGTTCACTGAACTCTCATCAGCAGCTATTCAGAGGAACCCTTCACTACCAAGTGCACACTGTCGTGTTTCTAGTGTACGTCATCATGTGTGTGTGTACTATGTAGTGTGTACAGAGTACGTGGTAGTGTACACCGTCATGGGTGTGTACTATGTAGTGTGTACAGAGTACGTGGTAGTGTACACCGTCATGTGTGTGTACTATGTAGTGTGTACAGAGTACGTGGTAGTGTACACCATCATGGGTGTGTACTATGTAGTGTGTACAGAGTACGTGGTAGTGTACACCATCATGGGTGTGTACTATGTAGCGTGTACAGAGTACGTGGTAGTGTACGTCATTGTGTGTGTGTGTGTGTGTACTATGTAGTGTGCATAGAGTATGTGGTGGTGTACGTCATTGTGTGTGTGTGTGTGTGTGTACTATGTAGTGTGCATAGAGTATGTGGTGGTGTACGTCATTGTGTGTGTGTGTGTGTGTGTACTATGTAGTGTGCATAGAGTATGTGGTGGTCTATATAGTGTATGGCTAAGTGTATTTAGTGTACATAATGTGCGTACTGCGTGGCGGTGTTTGTAGTGAATGCCGTACATCTGTGTTCACCGTAGTGTACGTAGTGTTACGCATAGTGCACATACTGTATGCAGTGTGGGCCGGGTACGACTTAGTGTACAACGTATTGCGTAGTGTACGACATAGTGTACCACATAATGTACATATTTGATCCTCCAGTCATTGTCACAATGTGAGGCCTGAGGCCCAACTCCTTCATCCATCTGTGTTGGATCGGTGGTCACTGAGCTGCTTGTCGAGTCCTGTCTGGGAGAAAGGACGGCAGGACTTTGAGTGACAGACGTCAGCTCTGCCGCTGTCATCTGTCAGACTGACATGAGGTCAGAACTGTCCCGGCGAGGAGGACGGAATCAGTCCAGGTCGCGTTGCAAAGCTGACACATGTTAACGCTCAAAAATATGTCCAGGGGTGACAAAGTCATGGGGGATTTTCCATCCTGCGATGAGTTACTTTTTCCCCTCCTCTCCACGGACCGTAAAGCTGCCTTTACTCGATAATGACTAAAAGTTCAGTGAGGCTCTTATATCTGTACCCTTTTCCCAATTTCTGTCTCAGTGCTCGGAGGCTGAAATGGCGTGGGTGTGTGAATAAATCTTGAGGGATCCTGCTTCACCTCGCGCTGCCTCTCTGACTGCAAACAGTCTGGAGGGAAAAAGGATGAAGCGCTAATCCCTTTACCTTCTGCTGCCTCGTCAGCCTCCAACACCGCCGCCCGGGATGCATCTGCAGATGTTGAGGATTTCACCTTCTTACTTTCCAGGCATTAGGCTTCCCTCGGTGTTTACGTAACGTCCAAACCGTATCCAAGAGCTCTCCGGCGCGGCCTCCGTCGGCTCTTTTTCCTAGCAGATTGTCATTAGATGGCAGAAAGTCACTCTGAGAACACAGGAAAGCCATATGTCTGACTGAGGGAGATTTATAGTGTGTGAAGACAGGAATACTGTCGCTGATTCCTTTCACTTCTCTCTTTTATTGCCTTTTTCATTCGGTCTGTCTCACACATATTTATACACTCTGCCGTTCTCACTGCGTTTAGGTTCAGGTGGCTGAAAGCTAACAGAGAGTCTCCTCCAACAGGTCATCTGCTCACAGGGCTCTGGAGGGATGGAGGAGGCCGATGCTGTAAGACGAGGACCAACAACATGATCTGGACCAGCTCGTGTCGCACATTCTGTTCATATGCAAGTACTATCACAAAGTTCCATCTGGATTACAAATTCTTGACATAAAGACAAGATAACAACGTAGCGCAACAACGTAGCGCAACAACGTAGCGCAACAACGTAGCGCAACAACGTAGCGCAACATCGTAGCGCAACAACGTAGCGCAACAACGTAGCGCAACAACGTAGCGCAACAACGTAGCGCAACAACGTAGCGCAACATCGTAGCGCAACATCGTAGCGGAACATCGTAGCGCAACATCGTAGCGGAACATCGTAGCGGAACAACGTAGCGGAACAACGTAGCGGAACATCGTAGCGGAACATCGTAGCGGAACATCGTAGCGGAACATCGTAGCGGAACAACGTAACTTAACAACGTAACTTAACAACGTGACCTAATAACAGAAGGTAACAACCGTAACAAAGTTACTGGCGTAATAAACACTTTTGGCTTCATGTGGTCAAAGTTTGCTGTTTGTTTCACCCACCTTCCCTGTGTGGATGTTGTCACTTCTACTTGTTATTATACCACACAACTTACAATAACTAGATATACTGTGCTTATTGTTTTCCGTCACTTGCTCTGACTAAGTTCTAAAAGTTCAACGTTCAGTGATTCAATGATCTGAAGCAGAGTCAGCGCTGAGTGTCGTCGCTGTCATGTCACTGATGGAAATACTGAAGGGCCTTTGAATGCTGATGAAGTCATTTATCTTCTGAAGAAACCACATAGTCAATGTCTACTACTTTAATAAGCAAAGTGATTTATGAGTGATTTATTTCCACTGCTATAGTTTGTTGTTGTCTTCCAAAACTGTGACAGAATACATTCATAAATCTAATAAAAACACAATAAAGGTTTGGTCATGCTGAGGCACAAAGGAGCGTGGAAAGGTTTACGGACACGTTGTGGTTTGGGTCACAGGCACCACTGTGTGAAGGTGAGGGACTTCACTGGTGCAGCTTCATGGCCTGAGACGTCCTGCAGGGACTTGTGACTGTGTGAACATGCATTATGATTGCACTGACACCAAATCCCTCCTTTGAAAGTTGAGTTTTGAAACACAAGCAGAAAGCTTAAAGGGCATTTTGGAATCCAGGCCACAGTTGCAGGAAGTTCTATTTTTAACTCATTGAAGAGCAGCATTTACTCTAATGTGAGAATAATGGGATTATACACATGTTGAAAACAGCTTGAATGTATCATTGTTAAACTAAATACAGAGTAATTACTTGAATATGGTTCAGTCATAAAAATGACGGCAGCCACAGCATCAGATGGGAGGAGAGGAGCTCTGTGCCGGTTCCTTTCCTTCGATTAAAGCGGCCACTCTTCCTCTGATGGAATAAATTTACTGGTAACAGGATTTTCCAACTTCAGCGTTTTTATAGATGGGGTCTCAGCTGCATGTGCTTTCAGCAATTGAAGCACATTCTTGCGGTCCGTGACCCTCTCATCGCACACCAACCCTCACGGAAGGAATCCCTCGTTGTAAAGATGAACTCAGCTCAACTAATTGTGTTTTGATGAAAAAGTTCCACTCACATCATGTCCTGACTCCAACTAACGCGTTTCACTTCAACCCTCGGAGGACTGAGGGCATTTCTTGATTTTACATCATTTATTAAATTCACCTTTTAAAGGCACTTGCACAGAAGATACATACCCATGTCTTACATTCAAAAATTGCAGAACAATCTCAGCTCTTTATTTAATTATAAGACTCAAAGGAAAATGTAATCTTGATTTTGGAAATTCTTCATATCTCTTGTGAAAACATAACTTCACTCAGGTGGTGAATGGTTTTGATGATATAAATTGGTTTAGGACACATCCATGCGCCTGTGATGTTGCGGGAGGAAAGCAGCAGAAACAGAACGTCTACTGCTCCCGGTAGGATATCAAATATTTATGGGCCGTATTATCACAAAGATATGAATATTTACAAAAATCAAACATTGTGAATGCGAGTCCTTGTTGCGAGTCCCGGAAGTGTTAAGAGTGTGGACGTTGTGTTTCTGGGAGAATCTCATGACGGAATTATGCTGCACATTTTGATTAGTTGATGGCAAAAATCATCCCACAATATCCATCTTTTTATGAGCAGACAGAAGTGACTGTTCTGCCACGCGCTAACAGAGACACATGGAGTCTTTGTGCGGATGTCATCGCGGTCCTTCCACTACGGCGGTGATGCGATGTTGACACTCAATGCGTCAATCATCTCTGCAGGGTCTGCTGTGTGATGGACAGCTGGATAATCATCATGACATTGTGATATAATTAAATGTCCATTTGCTGCTCTCTGTCAGACATTGTTGTAACACAGGAGTCATTCAACTCTCAGTTCATAAAAGCTTTTATTTTGACAATCAAACTCATGTGAGCGGTGTCTCTACAGATTGTGACAGCTCCCTAAAGCGTTTAAAAAAATAGACTTTATTATGTTACTTTTATTTTAGCAACTTATTCTAATGCACATATGATGTCAGTCGCATGTCGGAGAGCAGCTCATCAGATCTACGTTACACCTGGCGGTTGTTGTACATTTTGAATAAACAACCAATAGAGTTCTGTGCAGCGACGGGGGCGGAGCTTCAGGGTGGGCGTGTCGTCCGCAGCCTGCAGTTCACCTTTACTGCCGGATGCTTTTATCATGTTACAACCTCTCCCTCATCAGGTGTTTTTTAAACATATCATTGAAAGATATTCCATAAGAGATACTTTCAGAATTCTGGAATAATTGTAATGAATTTGGCCTTTCAAATCAATGGAAAAGCTCAAAGCAGGAGTCTTCAACTCAAGTCACAGGAGCAACGCTGTTTCTGTATTTAACTTTAGTTACGGCTGCCTGCAGCTGTCATTTTCTTGCCCCTGCTGTCTCCAGCCATCTCCATATGGAAGTACAGCAACGACCCTGTGGAGCTTCATCTGGCCTCTCGTCGGGGTCGACCTGAGAACAAACCCAACCAGACGGACTGAAGCGGAACGTATTATTATTATTATTATTATTATTATTATTATTATTATTATTATTATCATTATTATTATTATTATTATGCAACCCTCTCTCACACAGAGATGTTTACAGTTTGTGAAAAACCACAGAAGAAAAACAGGCTGGACTGCTGTGAACTCTGACTGCATGTGAGCGACAGTAACACAAACATGTGTGGAGGCCGTGCAGCGTCTCTGCTCACTGAAGCCACTCATGTTGGAACATCTGGGCCCAAACAGCCTGACCTCTTCTTCAACACCAGTGATGAAGAAACTTGACCTTTGAGTCGTATAATGGAACGAAGGTTTAATATCCAGCAAACAATTATATTCAGCTGACAAAATAATTACTCAAATGTACATTTCCAAGATCTTCTGTTCCAAAAGCAGCTAAAAGATCAACTGGTCTTCTCTCCAATTCCTTATTTTCCTTCTTAGTTTCAGTTATTTGCTTTTGTCTTTTTGTGGCTCCAGACACACAACAGTGTGCAGAGCCTTCGAGCTTTACACATAAAATGTGATGATGTCTTATGTCCGACGCACCTGGACCAGTACGCAGGGCGCAAACCGGATTAAAGCGGCGGTGGGAGGGTTCTTCATCACGTCTCGTCTGATTGGTTGAGCTTACTCAAACGTGTGCAACACAAACCCAGAAGAACCCAGAAGGTATTTTTTATATCTTTCACACTTTTCCAAAGAAGAATTTGGAGTGAGAAATAGACCGTCTGTATTTGGAGCCTTTCAGAGTGCAAAAGTGTTTTTTGTTTGGACCCGAGTATCTTCGTCTGGATGTGCTCATCGTCCCCATTTAGATAAATATGTATAGAAATGAATCAAAATGTATGTCGAGGTACGTTGGTATAATCAGAAATGTTAAATTAACTGTACTTGTAGAGATCTTTTCTGGTCTTTAAGCTCTTTAATGACATCATCATACACTGTGGGAGGAGCTACCATGCAAGGCTCTACCCTTCAGGAATAATTATTCATACCCATTCATAGAATAATAAATATTCATACAGCCTGCAGGGGTTAAGTGTCTTCACAAGGACGCAGCAACATGAACTAGAGTGGAGCTGGGGATCGAACCACCGATGCTCTGGTTCCAGGACGACCCCGTTCTTCCACTGGGCCGCCTGCGACCCCACAGATGTGTTGGTAACTCAATACTCGTTGTTTATTATCAGTCCAAATGTTTTATTTGTTTCTTTGTTGGCCACAGACAATAAATATGCAATCTTGCAAAAAGCAATGATTTGTTTCTGCTCTCTGAAAATAAGAGTTATGACCTCATCTCCTACAAAGGCAGAGAGCTTCTCGTGGTTTTAAGAATCCTGCAGCGTCGCCGTAATGTGTGAAGTGTTCGTAAATGTCAGACTGTTAAAAATGAGAGACATTTCTGTATCTCTTTGCTTTATCTGGGATTTATCTGTCTGTAGCTCCGCCCACTTCCTCTGACCTTTGTGAACTGCAACATGATTGGTTGCTGGATGCAAACACCCACAAGGCCATAACTCTAGTTTACTTATAGAGACATAGCGTCCTAAACATCAGCAGCACAGGGCCGCTGTAGAGCCGAGAGACACTTCAGGGTCTCACTCAGGGGCATGCGGACGAGAGGAGCTGGGAATCAGACCGCCGGTCATCAGATTGGGACGACCCGGTTCAACCCCTGAGTAAGCATCACACCTGTAAACTGTTGGTGTGCAGGACGGTGGCGTCTGGACGGAGGCGTGAGGCGTCACCTTTGACCGACACCTTCCTCCAGAGCCATGGGCGCCCTCCAGCAGCATGGAGGCCTCTCTGGGCGTCGGGCCCACAGCCGACATCAGAGAGATGCTCAGGAGGACGCAGTCACACAGCCCCCCCCCCCCCCCCCCGGGTTCGTCCCGTCGGCTTCAGGTTCTGATGTGAGGCCCTTTGTTCTTGTGGCCGTGTTGTCGGTGCGCGCTTCTTTTCCACTGAATGTGTGTCTAGACTTCATGCTGTGAATATGTGAGTCAGGGTTAATGAAAGGCTTTGAAGTTGCCCCCCTTCAAAAAGGCCCGCAGAGAAGGGCCAACCGAGGTTTAACACCGTTTATGCAGACATAACAATGTGTGTGATTTATGGCAAAGAGCAGTTCTACAGAAGCAAAGAATGTAGCATCTTGAAATGGATGTAACGTGTTGGACGTAAGAAAAGCATGTTGAGTGATTTAGATCCGGGAGGCACGACGCCCCCAACGACCCAGAGCACCCGCGTCATGAGAGCGTTGG
>NW_027175976.1:9808733-9861233 GCF_023055335.1 Clinocottus analis
CATCTATTAAAAAGGCTTAAAGTCTTACAAATTTATAAAGGTACTATTTATATTTACTGTAAGTATTGCTGACATAGAGAAAATGAAATATAAATGCATTTTCATACTTATTCAATGAGAAACTGTGGCTCGCCAGTTCATTCTGCTCTCAAGACTCTTTGAGCTTGTTTTGCACAGCCCCATGTTAGAAAGATTTACTCGACACCTGGTGGTAAAATCATTAAAACAGGAACATTTATTCGTTGCATGAAGGATCAGAGTCAGAGGAACAAGGTGAGAGACACATTGCACATCCAAGACTGCTCCAAGATCTCTCAAAGAACCACCTCTTAAATACTCATCATGACCACTAACAGAAACCCTCACGACGTCTTCGGCCTCACCGTGAACCTTTCTCCTCGTCCCATAGAGCGCTTTGTAAGAAATGGTCATGTGATAACAAAGGAACTGCTCGTTCTTTCAGAAACATACAGATTCAGTCTCCCTGCTGTCAGGAGACATGCTGAGTTTGTGTGTCAGATTAAACAGAGACAGTAAGATGAGGAGTCTGAATATAACAGAGAAATATTAAATGATTAGGCGTGAATCATTTTTTCTTCCAACACCCCACCCCCACTCATTTATATGTAAACTTTACGCATGCTCATTGGCTATACGAAACGCCTGTCATCAGAGCTGTAGCACGTGACAGGCTTGTCCCATATATGGAGGAATAGACCGTTCTTCATCGCTGACTCTCGTTGGCTAAAGTCCTGTCGTTGGATGTGATGTGTATTACATCACTAGATCCTCGTCCTCCACAGTGCTAACAGGCTACATGCAGTAGCATCATTTAGCTTTGGCTGCAGTGAGTGTGTTCTTGGTTGTGGTGTCCATGTGTTTCTGTCTGAAGTCATCCAGTGTCTGGCTATGACGAGGCGGCGCAGAGTTAGCATCAGCTGTGTGCTCGTCCATCCAGTGGTATTTCAGACTGGATAGCTACGATGGTGCTAGCTCAGCTCACATGACAAACGGCTCATAGCACTTCGGTCAAGGGAACCACGTCTTATCATTCATGTTGCCGTATCGCGCTCCCCATTCATTTCAACCCGTAACGTTAGCCTATCTTCCAAGCGCAAACAGCGTGCTATTGTTTTGCTTCCGGTTGAGCTACATCCAGTTAAACTACATCCGGTGTTGAAAAATGAAAATGCGTTAACGGCATTAATAAAATTGACGGCGTTAATTATTTTTTTTACTGAACATTTTTACAATGTAAGAAGACCGTTTTTGTTGGACTGTTATAGATATATGGATCATAAATGAGGCGTCATCGGTGAGTTGCCTGCATTTGTATATTGTTTATTTGCTGGTTGTTGTCTGGACAAATGTTGAGCTGTTGGCTGCTGTGGGTGTTGCAGCTTGACTGGTCAGGCTGGTTGGACGCACAAGAACCGGAGCTTTCCGTAGCACCGCCGCTCTCATATATCATGTTTACAATGTACTAGTTGTGGGTGCAAATCCCGGTGTCGAGACGGATGATCACTGACAGGTTAATGACAGACGCTCGTGATTTGATGATGTCATAATGGCAGCAGGTGGAGGGGAAAGAGCCGCATTAGGCATGAGAGCATATTGGTTTTTTTACCGTGTGACCGTATATCGTTTTGAGCGTTTATTCTTTTGTATATTGTGCTGCTCAGAGAATACAAAAACAAAGAAAAGGAATTGAACAGTCTTCTTTTATACACCTGAGAGAACTCCTTGTGCCCACAGCTCTTTAGCTGCATTATGAAAACACCCATGGAACGCCGCGACAAACACATAAACTGGGAAAGAAATACTGAAGGAATGAATAGAGGCTGTCCTTGAGCAAGACTTCAGACATCAGTGTCCTTAAGGGATCCTGCAGGATCCTAGTGGTGTGTGCTTTGTTAGTTATTCCAGATAATGATATTCACAGCTCTCAATTGCTTTTTTGGGTGTCAAAACCTCAGAAAATGTAGTACTGTACGGTGTATGTGTCATGTAGGTGTAGTGTATGTGTCATGTCGGTGTATGTGTCATGTCGGTGTATGTGTCATGTAGGTGTAGTGTATGTGTCATGTCGGTGTATGTGTCATGTCGGTGTATGTGTCATGTAGGTGTATGTGTCATGTAGGTGTAGTGTATGTGTCATGTCGGTGTATGTGTCATGTCGGTGTATGTGTCATGTAGGTGTAGTGTATGTGTCATGTCGGTGTATGTGTCATGTAGGTGTAGTGTATGTGTCATGTCGGTGTATGTGTCATGTAGGTGTAGTGTATGTCTCATCTAAGGGAAATGTGGGACCTTGGTGGTGTAGGAGGTTTATATCATAACGCCATCATTACTGATGATGATTTCCTTTCTCCTCATTGGTTTAGATGTTGAAGATGAGCTACAACAAGCTAAAGGAGATCAACAGAAACACCCTTCAGGGTCTCTGGGCCTTGGCCCGTTTGCATCTGGACCACAACCAACTGGAGTTCATCCACCCAGATGCCTTCCAGGGCCTCACCTCCCTGCGGCTGCTCCAACTGGAAGGGAATCGGCTTCAGCAGCTGCACCCAGCCACCTTCACCACCTTCACCCTGATGGGCCACTTCCACGTCTCCACTCTGAGGCACCTCTATCTGTCAGACAACAGGCTGACCTCACTGCCCGCCAGGCTGGTGGCGACCATGCCACAGCTGGAGAACCTGTACCTCCATGGGAACTTGTGGGTATGCGACTGCAACATGATGTGGCTCCATGACTGGGATAAAACTTCTCCAGGTCAGACTTTTCATTTCTGCACTGAAATATGATTTAGACCTTTCATTACAGAGTCCACCGTTAATGTTAGTGTTTACTGTACAGTGTCATGCAGACCAGGTTCTCCATAGTCTTTTTTTACTTGTCCTATTGGGAAACTGCATTAATAATCGTAATAACTTGTCAATTGATAAAGTTTTACTTGTCCCTATGTAAATAAGTACAAATTGTCTTTACTGAATGCCATTCTCTCACAAACATCAGTATTCTCAAGTTTAATTTATTAATAAAGAACATTTAAAACAACAGAAGTTTACCAAAACGCAATATAGTGGTGAAACAACAATACAATATATAAGAAGGCTCACTCTTGATTAGGCAAAAGTGGCATTTTCCTTCTCCAAGGCAAGTAGGAAGCCCTTATTGTTGAGCCTCTAAACACTAGTGACCTGATACCTGAAGGTCCAGTCGCCGTGTCCCCCTGAGGACTCAAACCCTGAACCCTCAGACACTCAGCCACTTACCAGGTGAGGTGTGTGAGTGTGTGAGGCTGTGAGGGCTTAACATGGTGTAAATAATAATGGGACAGCACTTTGCTGCAACACATCACCTTAACATGTCGATGTAAAACAAATATTGTGTCGAGTTGCAGGCAATTATTTTATAATTTTACTCCCTGATTTGAAGTCTTCCAGGCTTTTTCCTCACGAGATGAGTTGTAATAATATGTTTACTTGATTTTGTCAAAACAGCTTTAAGGACCAAACAAAATGTTTGATGAATAAAACGGTGTAATATAATCTCTTCTATTCCTTTGATTTTGTGTGTTTTGATGTTCCATCTTTAATCCTTAATATTGTTGTGTAAATGTAACAGACTGAACGCCCACGTGCCGTCCTCTTTGTTTACGCTTCCATTGGTAACTGCGTGTTTAATGTCACACTCCTAAGAATTGTGGGTACAATCTGCATTTAATGCTGATTCATGGAAAGGGTTCATAAAGCACTCAAAAGGTCTGCCAGAGCCCTTAATCCTTAAATGTGACAGTGGGACAGAACTAAACCCTCAAGCGTGCCTCAAAGTCTGTGAATCCGTGAGGGTGATTGGAGAGATTGGGATTGGGCATATCTAAAAAATATTTTATTATAGATTGAAACATTAAAAGATGGTAATCCAAGAATATGTCAAAGTCTTATCTGACAGCTTTGTGTTTTTTGTCTTCAGGTGTCTTGAAATGTAAAAAGGACAGGGCCCTTCCCGGAGGCCAGCTGTGCCCCACATGCTCCTCTCCTCGACACCTCCACAATAAAGAGCTTCAGGCTATGGAGAACCTGGTCTGCAGCAGCCCCATCATCAGCTCTCCTCACAGGACTTCGCCACCTGATGATGTTGACAGTGAGGTCATGACCGTGGAGGACTTAAGGGAACCATTTGGGAACATCTCCCTGGGCCTGTCAGATGAACATGGCAATAAGGTGGATCTGGAGTGTGACATTGGCGAGCCAAGAGTGCTTACCAAGATCAACTGGGAGCAAGTCAACCAGCTCCAGCTGGCCTCCAACATCACTGTGTCTGTGGATCTTGAATGCCCTGTCGATAGAGAAAAGTATGAGCAACTGTGGAGGCTTATCGCATACTACAGTAATGTGCCAGCCCACTTGCAAAGGGGGATTATGCTCGGAAATGAGCCGAATCCAATGTATGTGTACAGACAGGACTCTGAGAAGGATGCCCAGTACTACACAGGTGTTAAAGTTAATATCATGGCCCAGCCGGCGTGGCTGATGCAGACATCTGCAAATCTACAGCTGAACAGACTTCAATCATCAGCTAAGATGGTCAAATTGATCCTGAGCACGGACTTCTCAGAGACAGTGGAGACAGAGCTAGTGCGTAGACAGAGGCGGACATGGGTCATGATTGAGTCAATAAATACGACTAGCACAGTGGTGAGTGCTATCCTGGGGAATCCAAGTCAAATGTACTGCAACATACACAGTTCTGGTCAACCAGTCATCCACTGGATGCTGCCAAACGGCTCCAAGGTGGAGGCCCCATACAGCAGTCCAGACAACAGCGTGTCTCTGTCCAGGGATGGACAGCTGGTCATTAAAGCCGTCAGCCACACAGACACCGGAATTTACTACTGTATGGCCAAGGTTCATGGAGACCTTGCTGTCATGCCATTTCATCTGACAGTGCAGGACTCTTCTAGCCCTCCTCCAGGGGAGGACGCTTCAGTTACAACTATTGAGGGTTTTGCAGGCAATCCCCTTTCCCTGCCTTGCACAGCATCTGGTTCTCCTGATGCAGACATTAACTGGATTCTGCCAAACAGCAACATAGTTAGTTTTCAAGCTAACTCTTCGAGAGCTTTGATGTATTCCAACGGCACTCTACACATCCCACAGACTCAGCTATTGGACAGTGGTTATTATAAATGCATCGCCATTAATCAACACGGTGTGGATACACTGGCTACAAAAGTCACTTTTGTCAGGCGAAAAGGGCTCATAAGGCAATTGAGGAAGTTTCCAACAAGACCTCAGTCAGCATCAGGGGTGAGCACTCAGATTAAAGTCCCCACAGAGGATGTAGAGGAGGCATCAGGGGACATTGAGGTTACTCAGGTGGGGCCTCCAATAAGTCGCTTGGATCCTTTGAGAAAGAGAATGCCAGGAGGCGTGGCCCCTGGCAGGAGGGGCATCCATCCATCAAGGAAGGTGTGGCGCAGGCCGCCGGTGCTTCGAAAACCAGCAGGATCACATGTTGAAGACAGGAAAAACACAGTAGAGAGCAGGAGGAAGATAAACATGTCAAATAGTAAAATAGACCCAGAGAAATGGGCAGATATTTTGGCTAAGATTAGGGATCGAAATGCTGCGAATACTGTGACACCTCTTCCAGTTCAGCATACAACAGAGAGGAAACAGACAGAGAAGGCAACACAGACACAAGTTACTGTTGAGGGATCTTCAGATGGCATGACAGTGCAGGGCCAGGATTACTTCATAACGCCACATACTCCAACACAATATACACAAATGAAAACAAATGAACATAATACAGAAGGTCAAGGCACATACCTGACATCCCACAGCTACACCACACATAATTCACCCGATATGATATCCAACAGTCAGAACACACACAGCGTACATGTTGCAGTGGAGCCACACACAACACAGACTCCATACAATGCACAGCACACAGCCCAAGAAGCTAACTTGGATATACACAAAACTTCAAATAGTGTATTTTTCCTCCCACAGCAGACCACATCTGTTCCCTTGCACTATGTCACTTTCTGGCAGGCCAACACAAACACTGCAAGCAGCAGCAGTACATTTTCTTTAAAAGAAAACCAAAGCACAAATACAGATGTTAATGGAGTCAAAACAGCTGATGCATCCAACGCATCAGAGAGAAGCGAGAATATGGACAGACTGAATGTTAGTGCCAGCTCTAATAAAGACAGAGAACTCTCTTCAAGGGAGAGTGAAATTATCCCTTCGGTCAACCCAAATGAATCAGAATCAAGCCGAGAGGAAAATGGAAAATATCTGAGTGTGACTGCAACAACATCAGAGTCGCACACTCATCCAAAGGAATTTACGCTTGATGATTCGCAATCTCAAGCAATGGTGACTGAAGTATATCCAACAACGACACGAGTACCCACCACGCCAAGAAGGAGGGGGTCTAAAGGACGCGTCCCCCCGCACATTCGACCACCTAACTCCAGGAGAAGGGGTGAGGGTCGTCGGAGAAAGCCAAACAAAAGGAAACAAAAGCTGATTAAAACTACCCAGTTTAATGCCACCACACCTTCAAACGCTCTCCTAGCAACAGTCAGGACCACTTTCTCCACACAGCTAAAAATAGAGCCATTAGAAGTTAAAACCGCCAATTTCAATACCACTGTTCCATTCAGCGGCAGCCAAGCGGCGTCATCAGGCACACTGAGTCATGAAGAAAGCACAGTCTCAGGGCATGACGGCGAGGCAGCCAGAAAACTGTCCTCACTAACAACTTCTCCCTCCGAAACATACAACAGCCATCAACCCACAGCCACATACAACAGCCATCAACCCACAGCCAAACCACTATTCAAAAGCACATCAGCGGCACCATCATTTCCAACAGCATCTCCAGAAGTGGGTCACGCAAAGACAAGTTTTCAAACAGCCCTTGGAATCTCTGAAAGTACGCCTCCTCCCGAGCTTCTGGATATGCTCACATCAGTCACTCAGCAGTCGTTTACAGACATCCCTCTTCCGCCTGTTAAACCCTTAGAGGAGACACAACAGGTTAACGCTACAGGAGACCTTGGACCTATGACACACGCTGGGGATGTCCACACTCTAACGCAAGTGCTAACAGATGTCGGGCAGAATGAATCAGACTATCAATACACACCCATGGAAAACGGTGAAAGAATGCTTTTGAAAGAGACAGACGTTCATGTTTCACTGCTGCCTTCTCCATCAGCTGCTTCCTTGGTTGAGCATGGAATCAAGACAACCTCTGGATACACTTCAAGTGGCTTTATCAAGACGCCGAGCGTAAATCTTGAAGGTGATTTGGACACAAAGAAACCGACACTACCTGAAAGACCGTATCATGATTTTAGTAATAATAAAGCCACAAGCAGTGAGTCTGAGGTAAATTGGTATCTTAACAAAACTGCAAACGCAGCAAATAACTCTGATGGAAATAACTCTGATGGAAAAAACTCTGATGTTTCTTTTACAAGTATCGCCTTTACGTCAACCGTCTCTGCTACTTCATCAAGGACTGATAATGTGATCCCATCTAGAGTGACAGCACATGTCACATTTCCCAAAACATCTTCCACAGAAACCAAAATAGGCTCTTCCTTTTGGCCTCAGGAGGCTCCCAGGATCAACCTCTTTCCAGACAACTACGGTCAGGACCAACAAACCCAACCCATCGTCACATCAGAGCCGATGGGAACGTCAGACCCCGACCCTGCAACCCAGTCAACTGACCAACAGCTGGCACTATTTATCAGCACAAATCCAACTTCTTCTGCCCTACAATTCACCAGCAGTCCGACTGTCACCCCTGCACCAACAATAGCTGCAATCCAAAACTATCCATTCAGAGAGGGACTTCCAACAAGCACTCAAGATGTGTCCAAAAAGCACCCGCTACCTGGAAAAAGCCCTATTCCAAGAGGGAAGCCAAGAATAACTAAGAGCAATTCCCAGACTTTCACAGTAGACGCTGGAACAGATGCTGAGCTTCCCTGTGGGGCCGAGGGTGAGCCAATGCCCTTCCTGTCATGGACGAAAGTTGCCAGTGGTATGTATGACTCAACCTTCTCACAACTCAGCAGTTTATCACTTCAGGCTCGTCCGTTCCTTCTCTACAAACACTATGGAAATGGGGGAAAAAAAGATGTAATCAGTTTATTTAGTTTGTAAGAGTAATAATAGGTTAAAGTGGTTTATGTGGCCATTTTAGGAACTGCAGTCTTTGGCATTGCTTTTTTATGATATTTATTTTATGATATTTATTTCGACAATATCTGTGCAACGTAACTCTGCTATGGTTTAGGTGACGGACAGATTGTGGTTTGGGCAAATAAACTATGTTTAAGGTAAGATTCATTAAAGTTAGGGAAAGATCATGTTTATCATTTTAACAAATTCTGCCTCATCAACAGTATATGGTTTATTGTCTTTCCTACATTTAATAATTTGTCATCTTGAATATAGAATATGTCTGAACACTGTTTTTCTTCCAATATCTGTGTTTTCATCCATGCAGGGGCAAGTATTGCTCAGAACACAAGGGTCCAGAGGTTTGAGGTCCATCCAAATGGTACGTTAATCATCAGAAACACACATCCCTTGGATGGGGGCCAGTACCTTTGCACCGTCCAGAACCAGTACGGCACAGACAAGTTGGTGGTCAACCTTGTGGTCCTGTCTCGCCATCCGCGGATCCTCCAGCCTCGGCACAGAGACATCACTGTGGGCCTGGGTGACATAGTCAAGTTGGAGTGTAACGTGGAGGGGCACCCTACGCCCCGAGTCACATGGATGCTCCCTAACCATGTCCACGTAGCTTCTGCCCCACTTGGTGTTGCCCCTCAGCAGCATGTGGCCGTCTTTAGTAACGGGACACTCCAGATCAGCCAGGCCACTTCCGCAGACAGAGGAATTTACAAGTGCATTGGCAGCAGTGCAGCCGGGGCCGACTCAGTCTCAGTCCGCCTTCATGTCTCAGTGATGCCACCTGTGATCCAGCAGGCACGTCATGAGAACACCACTCTCCCAGATCGTAGCCCCGCCTACATCCACTGCACTGCCACAGGGGCGCCTCAGCCAGTCATCAGCTGGATCACACCTGATGGCATACAGCTCACTGCTTCCAAATTTGGTACTGGACGCAACCTCATTGTCTTTCCCAATGGGACCCTGTACATACGGGGATTGAGCCAGGGAAATGCTGGGAGTTATAAATGTTCAGCCAGTAACGCGGTGGCATCCAGCACGAGAACAGTGATCTTGAACACAAGGAGGAATCCGAACTTTGCCAAGGCCAGTATCACCTTGTCGTCCCCCCAGAGAACAAACGTGATTTATGGGGGGAGGCTGCTTCTCAACTGTGTTGCAACAGGAGGGCCGGATCCCCGGATCATCTGGAGGACACCCTCGAAGAAGCTTGTGGATGCTCAGTACAGGTAACAAATGTACATGCAAATTAATAATTTCTTAAAGCAATTAAATGTTAAATTAAATGTATTTCTTTAATATTTTGACGTATTCTAAATGCTGTTGTTTCTATTATCTTTTTAGTTTTGACCCCAGGATAAAGGTGTTCCCCAATGGCACTATCACCATTTATTCTGTGACGGACAAGGACAGTGGTGACTACCTGTGTGTGGCACGTAACAAGATGGGTGATGACTACGTTCTGCTGCGGGTCGACGTGTTGACCAGACCGGCCAAGATCGAGCAGAAGCAGCAGAGATCCAATCAGGAGGTGGTGTACGGTGGGGACCTGAAGGTGGACTGTGTGGCATCTGGTCTTCCAAACCCAGAGATCAGCTGGGCACTGCCGGACGGCAGCATGGTCAACCCAGACAAACAAAGAGATATCGCCAGCGGGGGACGGAGTCGCAGGTATGAGCTGCTTCATATTGAATTAACTATCACTGCTAAAATATACTTCCATTGGTTCATTCAGAGGCGCTGAATCAACTTCATAAATCGTTAGTAACCTGTGGTTTTGGTGACATGAATGAATAAAAAAGGCTTTATGAGAATCAAAAGAATGTTTGAATTTTTGGAAAATATGGTTATTGCATCCATCTCTTCATTCAGAACTTTATAGTATAGTCCAACTGTATGAATAAAAATATTTGACGCAGTGTCGATTTTTGTTAGAAAAACAGTTTAAACTGCTCTTTTGAATTATATATTTAGAGTCAATTCATTCAGCTTAATATCTCAAATTGGCTTTAAGGTGCTTTAAAATCTGTACAGTTTATACAAAACTCCTGCACTTAGACCATGGCTTTAATTTCGGAAAAAACTTTCCAAAAAAAAATGCATGGGAAAAGAAAATGTAAGAAACATAAGGAATAATAACAGAGAAGCACAGTGCATAATGTCCATGTAATTGATTGGAAAATATTTCCTGACTGCTACTGTGGCAGCTCACCACCTGAAGATTGACGACTCTTTACACTTCCAAAGGCAATTACTTCAAGAACCAATTTTGGCACGTGCTGCAGCAATAAAAAAAACACCTTGTGTTTCAACTGTATTCATTGTTTCCTGCCATGGTCCATGCAACATACTGTACATTATCTTTAGTCTATCAAGTCTGGGCAACAAAACTGTTTTTTTTGGCACATAATAGCTGACTGAATACAGAAATAAGGCTTAGAGTATCAAATTATACCTTTGTTGTCATCTATCTTGAAAAGGCCCTGTAAATGAATTCAGAACCTGCGTTCCTAGTGCATTATGGGAAGAACTTCAATACCAGCTTTCATTCATCTGCATACAGTTCTTGACAAAGGAATTATTTATTTTATTTGTGCTGAATATATAATCAGTAAGAGATAGAAAAAAGTAAGTTACAATGTGTGATGTCCAACTCTTCATAATTGCATTATTCATGAATTTTGTAATAAATGCACATGAATGCATTTAACTCTCAACTCATCTACAGTCATCAAAGTGTAAAAACAGTATCTCCCCCCTCTTCACTGTGTGTAGGTATGTGGTGTTCGACAATGGAACGCTGTACTTCAACCATGTCGGCATGCCAGAAGAAGGGGATTACACCTGCTACGCCGAGAACCGACTGGGCAAGGATGAGATGAAGGTTAGAGTCAAAGTCAAGGTTGCAACTTCCCCGCCAAAAATCCAGGATAAAGACCAAAAGTCCGTCAGGGTTTTTTATGGCGAGACAGTCACACTGAGATGCAATGCCAAAGGGGAACCAATGCCAACCATCACATGGATATCCCCTACAAATAGAGTGATCTCCCCTGCATTAGACAAATACCAGGTCCTGGATGATGGGACATTAGTGGTTCAAAAGGTCCAGCGCTTTGATGGAGGTAACTACACCTGCATGTCGAGGAACAATGCAGGACAAGACCATAAAGTAATTAAATTAGAGGTCCTAGTAACATCTCCAATGATCAACGGCATAAGAGGAACTGCCAACACCATGAAGGTGGTCGCAGTCCAGGATCAGCGGAAGCTGGTGGACTGTGTGGCAAAGGGAACTCCCACCCCTCGTATCATGTGGGTACTACCAGGAAATGTGATCCTACCTGCACCATACCACAGCAACAGAATGACCGTACACCAAAATGGTACCTTGGAAATCCGGTCAGCCAAGAGGACGGACTCGGGCCAGCTGGCGTGTATCGCTCGTAATGAAGGAGGAGAGGTCAGGCTGGTGGTCAACTTGGATGTGAAAGAAGTTGTTGAGAATCCACAAATGAGAGGTTCTAAAACTGATAACTTTTCACTGACGGTGGGGAATACAATGGCTTTGAATTGCTCTTTTGAGGGCTCAACACTTCATCAGCTTACTTGGATCTTACCCAACGGCACACCGTTGCATAGCGGTGCTCGGTTTTCTAAGTTCTTCCACAAGCCCGACGGCTCTTTGATCATCAGCAACCCATCTGTTGCTGAAACTGGTATATATCGCTGTCTGGGCCGTAACTCTCGAGGGCGTGTGGAGCGTACGATCACATTGTCCCAGGGAAGAAAGCCAGAGATGAACAACGTATATAACTCTCCTGTCAGCGTTGTCAATGGGGAAAGACTTTTGCTTCATTGTCGAGCCAGTGGCGAACCTCTCAGACTAACATGGACAATACCCAGTGGGGTGGTCCTCAACAGGCCACAGAGAGCTGGACGATATGCCGTACTACCTAATGGGACACTTGCCATCCAACAAGTATCAGTCTATGATCGGGGTTCCTACATGTGCAGGGCGACAAACGAGTACGGCAGCTCTCAGCTTTCTGCATCAGTAATTGTGATTGCATACCCACCTCGAATTACTAACGGCCCTCCCTCTGTGACTTATGCTAAACACGGGGTTGCTGTTCAGTTAAACTGCATAGCAACTGGACTCCCAAGAGTGGAGGTAGCATGGGAAACACCTGATAAAACACGCTTGGCTGTCAGTGCACAGCCACGCCTTTTTGGGAACAAGTACCTCCATCCTCAAGGTTCCCTCATCATCCAGAACCCGACACAAAGAGATGCTGGCGTCTATCGGTGCACAGCGAGGAATGCAATAGGCATAGACTCTAAAGCTACCATTCTGCAAGTGTTTTGAATTATTTCACTTGATGATGGTCCATTGACATACTGTATGCCCAAGCAACTGCCGAGATAAAAGCAGCTAATGTTTTTAATGGTCACAATGTTGTAAAAACTGCTGTCACAATAATGGGATATTGAGTTGATCACAATCTGCAGTTGTGCTGTTTAGAGGCAAACAGTTGGTGGTATTTTGCCGTGCCACTCTTTACCATATACTGTACATCATTTTTTGTATTATCCACATCACTGGGAATTATCAAGGGCCTCTAAATTTGAGCAATGTTTGCTAAAGACATGCTAACCATGTGAGGAAGCAGAGTACAATAATGTTTGCCTGTGTTTGCGTTTTATATTTTTTTTTAACAGTTATTTCTCATGACAGTTGCTGTTGTTGTTTACTTTTCTTTTGGATGCCAAATGTTGTGTTTTGCAGTTCAGCTTCAGGCAAATTACTGGTATAGTCCCTTTGTGCAGTCTATTAATCGTTACTAAATGATTTACGCTTTAGTTCTAATAATTAAAAACTATAACATCACCTCATCCTATAAGGTGATGGCATGGATGAATAATAGTTACCTGATTGGTTCTACCCATGCCAAACACTATAATAAAACCAAAATTAATTCAAATACTTTGAGACATTTCTTAACTTTTATATATTTCAAATCACTCAGGGAGATGGGACGAAGAGTGAACAAATGTGTCTCTATATTCCTACCATACGAGGAAAGATAATACCAAAAATGATGTAAATACGACTGCTCTTCTGTCCACAGTAGTGCTACAACTACTGCATACACATACATGTATATACATACATAAATACATAGCTCACGCTTCTAACAGCTACTAAATGGGAAAACATCATGTAGAACAAATGAGTCATGTTGGACTCAAGTAACAAACTGCACTCTGTGTTTCACATTAAAGCAGTAAACTGTCTGACCGCTGCCTCCTCAGCGCTACATGTACCTTTGATGACGTCGTACAGTCGCTTCTGAGATTGACAGAAATCGCATAAATTATATGACTCATTTTCTCACCAGGAAATATTGTTTAACTTAAGTACAGAATGGATTGAAAATATGCATCAGGTTTCTAGCAAGATTTGTAAGGCAGATGATTTGTATATTTCACTCTAGAGACATCAGCTGGAATCCTGAGCTTTCCATAAATGCCCATTTTAAGGAGTTGCTGTGTTTCCATAACTGCACATATTTTAATAACTGATTGTTGTCTGCTCTCTGCAGTGAACCATTTTTTAATCTGCTGCTGAAAAATGCTGATTAATGTCCTCTATCCTCATTTGTAAATTATTTGTCTTTGACAGACTGTGGTGCAGAGCAGTTTTCCCATATTTTAATAAAATATTTCCACCTGTTTTTACGAAGCACAGAGCTAAAAAAAATGTTTTATTGCTGAGGCAGGAAAAGCAAAAGATTGGAAAATGATGGCTCAAGAATGTTTTCCACTGTACTATAAATTACATCCATAACTGAGAATGCTTTTTGAATTAACTTTAATAAGAGCGTTTGCCACAAAAGTTTCAGGAAACATACAGACGTGTGTGACTTTATATACTTTTTCGTTACAAAATGATTGAATGTAGTTTTTGTTCAGCAGTCCTTAGAAAGCAGAGCACAGATACCGAGCAGAGAGAATACTCAATTTAGCATGCTGGATGAAGGAAGTAGGTCACCATTATTCTTGAAGACTAGAAACTTGCAATAATCTCTCAGGGAATACAGTTGCAGTCTCATCTTCCAGAAAGAAGAAACATCTGGAGCCACGAGGAAATCCCCCATTAGTTCAGCCGATCGGCCTGAAAGAAATGTAGAAGCTGGAGTACTGAGTTACATTTACTCTTCTTTTACTGGAACAAAGTTTTCTTTTGTGTACTTTGAGTAATCGTTAATGTGTATTTAATATATGTGTACATTTATACAAAACAAAGGTTACAGGAAAAAGTGCTTCTAGAAAGTGGGAATGGAACAAAGCAAAGGAGACGAACCCGCAGCAGAAAAGAAGCTGCTGTGCGTCTGCGCTCCAGAGAGAAAGCTCTCAGGAAAAGACGGTGTGTGCACCCTAATTAATCACAGATGTGATGCTCCATCCAGAGAGCATGCTGGGTAAGTGATCCAAATCAAACAAACCCAACTAGTGCATGCTGGTTAGCATATTTAGAAGAAAGGGTGAAGATCATCGAGGTCTGGCAGGGCCAGGTATTGTTAGCATAACGAGCTCGCACTAGCGTTAGTTGGTAACTTAGCGTTCCTGCTTGGTTAGCACAGTGCAGCCATAATTCACGTTATCTGTTATATTAATTGAGAATCTAATTTTGGCTGAACAAAATCATACTGGAACTAAATGTGACGTTATTAACATGTTAGTACTCAATGCTGCAGAGGACACCTCAGCCAACCAAAAGGTTATAAATAATCATTTATCTTTCATGAACATTGCCACCGGTTAGATTGTCAAAGTGAGAAAAATAAGTGAGGAGTTACGGTTGCATGTACAATAGATAACAAGGATGTGCGTCAGAGGGGGATTTAGAAGTAGTTGCATCAAAATAGGTCAGACGAGTGTCTCTGCTACACCCGAGTTATGACAAGCTCATTGTGACCTAGAGCTATGTACTATAGCCAGATCCAGAGTTTACCATCCAGTATGTTGCATTCTCTCTCTCTACTCAAGCATGAAACGTGAAGGTGGAGTCACAAGGTTTTGTAGGTTAATGTCCTATAATAAGTAACTAGGCAGAACAATGGGTGGGCTAACATACAACATGTGTACTTCATGTCGGTTTACTTCCTGAGTCTCCGTCAATCCTGTCAAACCCCGAACACACAACGTAGTTCTGTGGTGAAGATACACACACCTACATACATCTTTGACGTAACTGAACCACCTGTTGTGAAGTCAATGCAGAGCATCCCCTGCTTTAAGCTCCATTTGACTTAATCGACCATCATTTACAAATGCTGTATTGAAGAAGACTTAAAGCTTGAAAACAATGTTTACTGAGGGAATAAATCAAGTAGTTTCTTGGAGTCGCCCCCTGATGGCCATTAGCAATAATGCAGGTTTAAATGACTTTCACATAGGGGGACAGAGCGGCTGAGAGGAGAGTCAATACCACCATACATGCCTGTGGTGTCTTCAGAATCACTCAGTTATTATGAATATGTAGCAGAATAATGAAACTCTGAGGTGTTTTTTATGAAAGGCCAAACATTTACACACAACATTACAATGATAAGTCTCTTGAAATGTGTTTCCTTTATTTTATACCGTTTAGTTTTATTGGCTGAACGTGATTTTGGCATGTCCCACACACTGCTCTGCTAACATGTGTGTAATATGTTAAGATGGTGAAATGTATTAAGTCCCCCCAAAAATGATATGGTTGTATTGCCCACAACACAATACATTTTGTCATTTTGATCATGCATATTTTATTTTCATAATCATATTGAACAGTGTTCACATGTCCCTGACATTGCGGGGTAACTTCCCCTTTAAGGAAACCTCTGATGTTTTCAGTGACATCACTATCACCAATGTGTCTTTCTCCACTGGAGGCTGAAACAGGTTGCAGACTAAGTATTTACACTTATATTTCATAATTTACATCCTATTGGTTATAGTGGGACAGAGAGGCTGAGTGGTTATATTCTGGTAAGTATTCTCGTACTCCTTCCATCTCTGGAGGTGGAAGGAGTCAGCGGGTTAGCCTGTGTTGCTTTGTGTCGCCTCCACTAACTTCCAGCCCCTCTTTAGTATTCTTCTTGCTGGTGAAATCAACATGTTCTACTCTGAGAACTGATGAGGCTGCAGTGAGGCATGTTTTCCTCCAGCTAAACCAGATCGCTCCCGGCGCTCCACCGGGATGTCTCTGTGCTATGAGGCTGTCTGTTTGTGACCCAGAAACTGCTTGAATACAGTTTGGAAAAGCTCACATCTTGTACCCACCTGTTTTCCTTTAGTGCGTCTGTGGTCTGCTCTCATTACTGCAGGAGACGGTCATCACCACTGAGTAATGCCACGCGTACGGATGTTTACGCTGCTCATGCACAGTTACCTTCCTGTGCTTATCTGCTCGGAGTTTAAGGAAACAGACATCACAGGCAATTGAACAAGAAGTCTCTATTTAAGGGATTAGTTCTAATCAAGGCATATATATTCTGCTGAGATGCAACAAAACGAAGCGGAGCCTCGGTGAGGGAACCTACTATGATCTGTGAATGACTGGTTTTTCACATGGTGCTGCAGCTGATTGAGGAATCAAAGACAGTACGCGGGAGCTCTGGCTGTGGAAAATCTGTGTCCTACAGCAACACCATCAATACATCTGCACATCAAGGCACTTCATGTCTGAGCAACAGAGACACAGAATTTGAAGAAAAGTTGAAAGGACTGCTCTATCAGAAGGCGTTGGCTTCTTTATTCAGTGTACGAGAACACGGCGTGGATCCCTTGGTGAAGAAGCGCGCTGAGCTAACACCTTTCTTCCTCACTGACTGCTGTGAAGTTGACGTCATTTTCATCAATCTCAGATTCAGCGCTTCAGTCTGCATGTGTGATTTATTGCTTGTTTTTTGACACGAGGGCTGAGCTGTCTTCAAGAATGCGTGTGTTCATAGTAAATCACATGAGCATTAATGTCAGTAAATAAGCAGCTAAATTGAAAAGAGGTGAGAGAGTTTGGTGGCCTTGATGGTAATCTGTGGTCGGCTTCGTAAATCTTCCAAACTGCTAAAAGTTCAACGACTGACATTATAGAAGTATTTTAACACCCCCCCCCCCCCCCCCCCCTCCCTCTTGTGGGACTACATGTGGAAATGACGGACTCTGCCTCCAATAATAAAGCTGACATATAAAAGGTAGCAACACCCAAAGGAGACAGCAGGCCGTCCTCCATAGATCAGGTTTGGTCTGCGCCTCCACGTGTCCTCATACAGCAGTTCATATCTTATGAAGAGTCTCCCATTTTGTGTGAGTTCTCCTACAAAAGCCAGTGTCTTCAGTCTTCACAAGAAACCACTTAGTTTGGTTTCTGAAACGATCGTTGTTTGGGTTAGTTTAACTTTGGGTGTGTCGTCACTGAAGTACACAAGTTCCACGACGGATGACTCAGCGTTGCGTTCTCGTTGGATGAACCGGTCTCCTGGGTGAAAGCTTTGGTTGAACCCATCCACCGCGAATCCCATCAAGATCATGTTTATTAGAGCCTGAGAATTCCTCCCCCACGTAGTTTGTTTCCTGAACGTTATCGTCAACAGACTCTACTGTTTCGTTTCAACTGTTTAACAAATACTTTCCCAAATATACTCAGAGGTTCCAGCAGCTGCAGTAAACTTTGGACCTTTGGAACATCTCCCACTCTGGGTATTAGTGTCTACAGATGAGAGCATGTCTGTAGGCCAACCCGCAGCTGAATATTGTTACATTTATTCTGCTTGGGTGAGAAATTATTCACAAAATTGGTTTCTGGACCCCAGCAGCAGAAACAACAACTGTGAAATCCTCTTTACAAGCTTGCTGAGGTAAGAAATGGACCTTCGGTGTTCCAGATGATGCATCTGTCCATTAAATAGAGTGCTCACTGGTCTAATTGTGGGGAACTCGTTTGGTTAGTGGCCCAGTTTCAACCAGCAGCCTGCAAGGACAAACTCCACCCGGCTGCTGGTCCCCAGCAGGAGCCTGGAGGTGATCACAGACCTGAACCCCCTCCACAGCTGACTGTCATTACTCTCACAATCTCCAATTAGCCTGATCGCAGGAATTGTGGTTCATTAGTATTTAAAGTTGATCCGCTGATCAAATTAGCTGAGCATGAATCAAACCAGTCATGAGACGGCTCCCACACAGGAAGAGCGGAGGAGGCGGTTCAACGCCGTTAACCCCAAAACATATGGAGGCGCTTATGATTCTCTGACAGCTCACGTGTTGCTCTCGTCCACACTGTGTATGTGAAGACAGACGCAGCGTGGACGTCTAGCCGACACCTGCACACACACTTCTTCTGTACTCTGTCACACACACACACTCATTCTCAGTCATCAGCCAATCACAAGCACTCCATCAAGCAGAAAGCTGTGTACTCATCAAGCAACTGAGGAGTTCCAGATGGGGACATTATCAGGACTATTTGTTCATCTAAACACACTAAAGAGGTGGGAGAGGGGGAAGACTTGATGGGAATGCAGAATAAACAAACCCAGGTGCCTCACCAATCCAGACCAAACGCTGCTCCAAGCTCCTTCTCCTTTCACCGAGCACTTCACTTTCATCCTCCTTCAGCTTTGCCTTGATTTGCCCCACAAAGATGGCATTTCTTGGAAACACATCTGGGTGTCAGTCCCACACTGTCAAAACAAATAGACTGGGTCGGTGTGGTGGAATTCTTCGTGGGGTTAGTGTAGAGTCAGTGCTGCTTGTGTAAGTGAGGCTAAAGGCTCTCACTGACGTCTGTATCAAATGTCATGTTTGGATGTTGAAATATTTCAACGACTATTGTAAATTATGAACAGACAGACATTTGTGGTCCCCAGAGGAACCTACTGACTTTGTGTCAGACTTTCATGATCTCCTCAGGGTGAAATGCAATAACTTCATCAGGTCAACATTTTAATGTGTCCGACTTTGGTTTACGATGAAATATCTGCAAAACCAACTCCATTGTTTCTGCAAACCACAGATACGTCAACCCTTCTGGAACACATACGTTTCATATAAGCCTCGTATCGCGCTTACAGAAACTCACAATACCACAAAGTTAATGTTGTGAAAAGATTTGGTAGGTTTACGCTGAAAAACATACTATGTGTTAGTCACAATTTATAATTTCTTATATTTAACAATATGATTAGAAAAGAAAAAACACACGCCTGAACCACTCTGTCTTACACAATGTTTTGTCATAATCTTAACAACATTACACATCAATCATAAAGTCTGTTGTTTCACTCGGGACGTGAACAGCAGCTCCTCGACGGCCCTCCTGTGTTTGTTTGACTCCTCCGTCCTTCTACTTCCCTCTCCCATTCAACTGGGCTGGAAAGACTAATGACACTCCCTTCAGCCTTCGCTGTACTTTGGGTTCAATGCTAATTAGTAATTATTAGCATGCTAACTCGTGTGGGGTGCCGGACCCGTTGGCACGGGCCTTCCGGTCTCTGTACTGTTGCTCTGCGGTGGAGGGCAGCTAACCAGCAGGAAGACTGCTTCTTCTCACATAGTGGCAAAGGCTCAAGGCTTTCTAATATCAGTTTCCGTTGCTTGTTGACTCATTTAACTTGCCCTCCTTTACTGCTCCTCGGCCGTTGGTAATTCTTAGCACTACGAGTTTCAGGGCGCAAGAGCACGAGGGCAGAGGACTGCAAATCAAACCTCCCCTCGAGCAGGCCTATTAATGCAGCATGAGCCATTGAAGGGTCGGTGTTGTTGAGTTTTTAAAGTAGTGGAAGATCCTCCCGCAGGGACAAAATGCTGATGGAAAATTAAAAAGGGTTATTTATGAACGCTGCTTTTGAAAAGTTAGAAATCTCCTTCCACAAGCTTGATTGTATCCAGTTAAAGGTCTGAGCGGACCGAATGGTCTCTTAAGCTTCAGCTTAAAGAAATTATCTTTATTAGATGCTGATGAGTTTTCTTTAATTCTACATTGTTTTAGACAACAGAACGCTTGTCAATGTTTCAACTACAAGACCATCAATACAACAGCTGATTAGTCACTATACACAGCTTATGTTTATGTGAATACAGTTAGAATATGTTTTGTGTCTCTGGAGGGGAAGAAAAAATAACCCAGTTGATGTCGTAGCGTCACGTTTCTGAGGTGGTAGAGCAGAGACTCTGGAGCAGAGGACGACACAGGAGACGAGGTGAGGCAAAAGGTAAGGTTTTCACGAGGTCAAAGGTCATACACTGCGGGTCAGACAGGATCAAAAACACAGAGTAACGCAGACCCCAAAATATCGTAAAACTGACAGTGGAATATACTGCTGCAAGGCGACGCAGACACCAGGTGGAACAAAGACAATCTGGCCCCGGAACAGGGGAACAGGTGAGGTGCAGGCAGGTGAAGGGAAGGACCAATCAGGAGACACACACATGGAACCAACAGGAAGTTACACATAGTGACGTCACGAGGGCCATCTGAGCTTCAGCTGGAGACGACAGATATATGACACCTGGGATGTAAAGTTAGAAGGAAGAGGATGTTCAGGAACGCTGTTGAGTTGAATCATGGGAAATGTTTGGAGCTGAACTTTTCTTAAAAGTCAAGCTGCGTCAGCCTCTGCTGCTTGTTTCTGACCATTTTTGTCTTCTGAAGCGGCATAATGAAAGTGACCAGGTGGCTGCAGTGAGCCTCAGTATTTCAACAAACATGAGGACCCAGCACCACCGCCAATTCCTCCAAAAACATATATACACACACACACACACACACACACACACACACACACACACATATATATATATATATATATATATATATATATATATATATATATATATATATATATATATATATATATATATACACACACACACACACTGCTTCATGATTTAACTTGACTCTTCTAGCCTTTGATAAGATATGTTTCCTAAAGGATATTTATTATTTGTCCTGTGGTTGAGTTGAATTGGTACTTATGATACTTTATACTATGAGGCCAACGTAACTCACACCCATCGTCTATGTTTCTGCATTTATTTGCTTAGCCGTTAACAGACTGCAGCAGACTTTGCTGTGGCATTTCTAACTGCTTTAAACGGTAATACTGTCATTATAATTTTGACTTTGATTATCTTTGACTGCCACAGCGGTTATGAATAACTATCAGTGTTAGCCACATGTGTTGACAGACTTTGTCAATGCCTTTGTAATTACCACCAGGAGGCTGACATGAATGACTCCTCCCAGCTGACGGGTCATGCTACGTCTCAACACAAAATCAGGATTAGACTCCAGTCTGTTGACTTCACTGACTTGTGCTCGTTCATCTGAGGACAGAGCTCAACAGTCGACTCCGCAGATTCTTGTAACTTCAAAATAAAGACATGGCTGCTCTTCTGTTGTTAGTTTAAGGCTCTAGATGTGAGACTTTCTGTTGCCTCTTAAAGGCTCTCAACATGGCAGCAGCTGAGCTGGCAGCTAACAGCGCTAACTCCACTATGTCCTTACACAGGTAATAGTGCTTTGCTGCTAGATTAAGGCTTTGATTCCTGTTTGTTGCAACTTCAACTTGGTTTAATCGCTTCTCTCGCAGCGCTCTGTGGAGCAGCGTCAGCAGGGACGGACGCTCCTTCTGATTCCTTTTGCCTTTTCTGGGCTTAATGAACGAGGCGGTCAAGAGAAACCGGCCACCGGTGTTCACACTTTAATCGTGACGGATCGGAGTCAAGCGGGAGCCACTCACCCGAGAGCATGTTGCCTTTCAAAGCACTCATCATGAGGCCTTTTCAGCGACGGCGTGGCCCGAGCTCACCTCCTGTCGGTTGCTTTGTATTCAGCTCACTATCTTCCTTCACTGTGCCACGACTTCATGAGAGGGATGCCGATGAAAATGACATGCACCATGTGCCCGGTGGATAAGGATCACACGGCATACTGTTGACTGCAGTCAGACATCTATTAATCTGGGTTGCTGCTTCTCTGAGCTGCTGGTGGAGGCTCCTGATGGAAGGGCCACAGCGCTCCCTGGTGGAGGAGCGAGCGCGCTCTCCAGCAGAAAGCAGTCCGTGCTCATGAATGAATGAAAAGTACTTTATTAATCTCCAAGGAGAAATTTTTTTGTCATACTAGCAGCATCCCACACTTACAGACATCCAATGAAATAAGCTGAGCTAAACACACAGATTAAATTAAATAAATAATAACAGGAACAGGGATAACAGATATATACATAAGTAAGAAATAAGTATAAATACATATATATATATGTGCAAGCAAGTGAAGTGAAGTGAAGTGTGCTCATGGGCTTACTGGCGCTTTCTGTTTTCTCTAGTAAACTCAAACAGCAAGCAGAAATAGGTTTTTAGTTTCACACAAAATAAAGAAATTAAAGGTATCACATGCTTTATTGCAAACAAGGTTATATTTCTACAGAGTGGAACATTCACAATGTGGATAATGATGAGATGTTCCCATCATTTTCTCCTTCATACTAACATACTAATTCATACTAACAGCGTTAGTAGGAATTCTCTGGACATCGGGTATGGAAAGACATCCTGAGACATCTGTTTGAATTAGTTGTGCTGAGTTTAAAAACACTTTTTTTGCTGGTATCCAGTGCTTGAAAGGATCGGTCCGATGTGGAAGAGGCAAAGAGACATGATGTTGTCTTAATGCATGACTCGTAGTCGTGCTTCCTGTGCGTTCAGCCCAGTTTCTACATGAACGCTCCACCGCAGAAATGATTCTTTGTTTGATTGAGCGTTTGTACGGAGGAGTGTGATGGCCGAGCATGAGAGGAACCAGATGAAAGCGTTTCAAGAATGAAGTGGTATATTTCAGTAAAAGTGCTAAAGTATTTGATTCATTCCCACAAGTTTGACGTTCATCCTCAACATGTTGTCCTTATTCTCTTCATGGTATTTCAGCTGTATTCCTTCTCAAGAGCTTTACTTCAGTTGTGCTCCTCTCATTTTTCCCTTCTTCCTCTCATCCTGCTCCGTTGCTGTAGGTTTACACAGATGATCTAAATCCTGATGTTGCATCAGCAACCATCAGTTTGCTCTTATGAGAACTTCTCAGAGTGTAAACAACAGAAGTAGAAGGTGGTACGATCTGACATGAAGCCAAAATAAAGACATGACAAGTATTTACTTTAAATATCTTTGCTTTATATAAATGAGGCTCATACAGTTACAATACCACCCAACTGTTACCGACACATCAATGAGCCACACAGTTGACATGCCAATGCCTTGACATTATTGTTTCTCAGTGTAAGCTACAACAGTTGGATTTTTAGAACCTGAAGTTGAGGCCTGATCGTCTTTCAACTGATTTAATCGTAAGAATACTTAGGGTTTGTAGAAAAATAAAGCAATCCTAGTGAATATTGCTGGCGTTGCATCACTCTCCGCCCGTGTCTTGATACTACCACGAGCTGTCCTGCACGTCAGGACAAGAATATTTTAGTTTGCCTATACATTTTTTTTCAGAATATAAATCTGATCCTGAAATCTGTCCGGCGTTTCCTACTGGGCTCGGACTGAGCTTTACCTCCGAGAATGAAACGCAAACTAAAGGACTGGGGTGTGTTCGGGTGGCGGAGTCGTCCCTGTGAGTTAATCCAGAAAGCGGTCCAGCATCTTCTGGATGTTTTGGAAGGTGTCTCTCCCCAGGTAGTCGGCCTGGCCGGCCTCCCACAGCCGGCGATGCTCCAGCTGCTCCGCCTCTTTGCCGGCCTCTGCAGCGCTCTGCCACGATCAAACAGCAGAATAACAAATCAGTCTTCAAAGGCACTTCATCGCAAGGAGCAGCAGACTCCGTGCAGGCGGACTTTTAGCTTCTGGTGTGTGTGTGTGTGTGTGTGTGTGTGTGTGTGTGTGTGTGTGTGTGTGTGTGTGTGTGTGTGTGTGGGTGTGTGTGTGTGTGTGTGTGTGTGTGTGTGTGTGTGATGCATGATTTGACTCCAGAAAGGTTTACATACAGGATCTGAGTCTGTGTTTGAGGAGCCAGCGCTGTCTTCCCCCCGCTCTGCTCCAGGGTCCTGGATCTCCGTTCTCTCACTTGTTCCTGCCTCTTCCTCCTCCAGAGGTGTGTTGTCAGCCTCTTCCTCCTCCAGAGGTGTGTTATCTGTGTGGGAACACTACACACACCAGTCATGCCCCCATCCGTGCACTGCAGCGTGTGCTGTACACCAAAGTGAGGTTGAACCATCACTGTGCGGCGCGTGATAACACTGTTGATGTTTGTTCACGGCGGTTGTGCCTCTGGAGGCCGTGTGTCTGCTCAGGCTAATCTTACAAGCTTGTTTAAGCACAATGCATCAAGTTGAAAGGAATTAAACAAATGACAGAAATGCAATGAGGAGCTCAGAGGCCTGTGGCAGATAATACGCTCTGTGTCCCTGTGTTGTCTTTCTGCCGGAGTCAAAGCAGCCAAGCAGAAACGCTCATGCATTAACAGAAACTAACAAGAGGCACTTGAGCTGCCTAATAAGCCACTGTAATAATCAACATGACATATTATAAACACAGGCGCCGATGAGGTCATCCATTTTGCTAATTAAGGAATTGATCAGCATTTCTAATGAAGGCTCACTCGGCTTTACAGAACACGTGACTTTTAATGAACTCTGTGCTCAAAGATGTTTGATGATTTTTTTTTCTCCTTTTGATGGAGCTAGCAGTTTCTATCTAATTCCAGTCTTTGTGCTAAGCTAGGCTAACATATCGGAGACACCTCTCTTCTGGATGCACATGAAACTGATATCATTATTTTCATATATGTTCAGTATGATGTCATACATTGAGAGTGTGATTTGATTGAAAACAATACTTTCTAATATATCCAAACAATATTCAATATTTCTATTTTATTTCATAAAAACACAAGGGGAAGCACGTGCAGAGAGATAGCAACTCCCTTCTCTGCTCAGGTAGATTTGGTCACTTTGGGACAGCGCAAAAAGAACAATGTTAAACACATTAGCAAACCCTCAACTATGTACACACCCAGCAGACACAGAGCAATATTAACAATAACTTGAGATCATGCTTCTGTGTCTACTCTGTCTTGTTGGTCTCCACCAGCTCCTGAGGGACATTTCTGTCTCTTTAGTTGCTAAATGATCCACTATGTTCCCCAGCTGTTTGTTGCTGAGCCGGCAGTAGCGGCGGGTTAACAGAGCATTCTCCCCACAAACAGATGCTGTTGCTGTAAGCAGGTCCATGAAAGTGTTTGTGAGCCATGAAACCAAAACATGGAGCTGTAGAGTTCATTCTGTGTTCCTTCTTCTGAGCAACACCTTCTGATTTGACCCAGTGTTAATGCACAGTTAGCCCTGTCCGCTCTGCTGCTAGCACTGTTAGCTTTGTCAGCACTGCTGCTAGCATTGTTAGCTCTGTTCGCTCTGCTGCTAGCACTGTTAGCTTTGTCAGCACTGCTGCTAGCACTGTTAGCCCTGTCCGCTCTGCTGCTAGCACTGTTAGCTTTGTCAGCACTGCTGCTAGCACTGTTAGCCCTGTCCGCTCTGCTGCTAGCACTGTTAGCCCTGTCCGCTCTGCTGCTAGCACTGTTAGCCCTATCCGCTCTGCTGCTAGCACTGTTAGCCCTGTCCGCTCTGCTGCTAGCACTGTTAGCCCTGTCCGCTCTGCTGCTAGCACTGTTAGCTTTGTCAGCACTGCTGCTAGCATTGTTAGCTCTGTTCGCTCTGCTGCTAGCACTGTTAGCTTTGTCAGCACTGCTGCTAGCACTGTTAGCCCTGTCCGCTCTGCTGCTAGCACTGTTAGCTTTGTCAGCACTGCTGCTAGCACTGTTAGCCCTGTCCGCTCTGCTGCTAGCACTGTTAGCCCTGTCCGCTCTGCTGCTAGCACTGTTAGCCCTATCCGCTCTGCTGCTAGCACTGTTAGCCCTGTCCGCTCTGCTGGTAGCACTGTTAGCCCTGTCCGCTCTGCTGCTAGCACTGTTAGCCCTGTCCGCTCTGCTGGTAGCACTGTTAGCTTTGTCAGCACTGCTGCTAGCACTGTTAGCCCTGTCCACTCTTCTGCTAGCACTGTTAGCTTTGTCAGCACTGCTGCTAGCACTGTTAGCTCTGTTTGCTCTGCTGCTAGCACTGTTAGCTTTTTCCTCTTCATCCTCTATGCAGAGGATCTCCTCTGCATAGAGGATGTTTCCATTAGACTGAGGTACTGCGTGTGCAGGAACGTGTCTGTGCAAACAAACACACTCGCATGTGAAGATAGCATCGGCATAAGGACGACAGTGATACAGAATAAGGTCTCAGCTTACTGTGACTGGTCCAGGCCGTGCATGCAGACTCTCAGGGGGGGGAGGGGAATGCACAGCCAGTGAACTGGAACTGTCTGAGTGTTCTCTAAATGGCATCTTGGCTTCGTCTTCTCGCTCTTGGATCTGCAAAGCAAGGGAGGATGCTGAGTGTTGGAACGGCAGCCAATCGTGGGGCTGGGCAGCCATGTGTCGCATTTGGCTGCCGGGCTGCATGTTTATGTTCCAGCCAAACTCTGCAGCAGCTTCTGTGACTGATTAACAAACCTTCAACTAAAGAGGGGGAGCCATCAGCGAAATGTTCTGCTCGAGTGTTTGGAGAGAAAACCTGCAGAGAATCCGACAGACGTGGCTGACTTCTGCACATTGAACATTGAGTGTCTCTGCTGAACACTATAATCAAAGCCATTAAATATGACATACAGAGGGTTCAATCTACTGTATATTTATGAAGGCTCCTGAGGAATTACCTATCTGGAGGATCGAGATTGTATGCACTTCAAATATATTAATGCTGTTCAATTTCGAGTGAAGTATAATTTGGTCAGAATAAAGATGTAAAATGCATCTAGACGCAAACATAACTGAAAAACTAATGGAAAGTGGAAAAGTTTCTAAGAATAAAATAATTCTGAATGCATATCGACTCGGGTTAGTGTGGTTAGTGTTCTCCCATGTGCAGATACAGTTCTCATGTTCAAACAGCATTAGAGATGTTATTTCAACTAAGAGACGTTCCTGTTGTTCAACCATTGTTTAAATGAGGTCGACAAAATAATAAGAACATATCTTCATAAACCTTCTTTCTGGCTGGGGAACAGCGTGGAAGCGACTGCATTCGATGATGTGGCCTACTTTTAAGAACAAGAGAGACTTGAAACCCCACAGATGTCTGTACCTGTGGATGCCTCCCTGCCTCACAGGGCGCCGGGTCCCTGAGGTACTCCTTCCACCACAGAGACACAAACTGCTGCATGCTGGGCGAGCGGCTCTCCTCCCCCGGGCTCCAGGGTTTCACTGCTCCTAAGAAGTGGACGATCTTTGCGTCGTGGCCAAACCTGCAGGAACAAAGCTGTAACTCCAGCATGTGCTGCAGTGCATCACCCTGAACAGGAGAGGACGCCACTCACAGCAGGAAGCCACACGGGGCTGAACTGCATCAGACCAGCTCAACATGTCCACAGGCCACTGACCACAGAGTACAGGCCACTGACGCTGTTTTCATCCTAATAAGAGCGCCGCACGATGTTATGTGCTTTTGTTCTCTCGTCCTCACTCCTCACCTGAATGTAGTTATCATAAAAATGTGTGTGTGTGTGTGTGTGTGTGTGTGTGTGTGTGTGTGTGTGTGTGTGTGTGTGTGTGTGTGTGTGTGTGTGTGTGTGTGTGTGTGTGCGTGTGTGCGTGTGTGTATGTGTGTGTGTGTAAACATTTGTAAGAAATTGGTTTTCTGGCTGTAACTTCAAGGATTTTTTCTGTTCTTTAGATAAAAAACTAAACCAAATGCATAATAACAAAGCTAACGCAGAGCAATCTGATTTAATAGAACTACAATAGAGATGTGTTACAGAGATAAAAATCAAAGTTTAGATTATTTCTGCTGTTCTTTTAAATGTTGGAAATCCCACTTCGTGGGAGAATATTGAAGCTGTACATAAGTATTTTGTGTATAACTAGGCCATGCGGCGCTTGTCGTCAGTATTTCCAAAATTAGACATATGTTGTAATAAACCAAATGTGTTTTATTGTAAACATGTTTGTGTCGGCTTGAAAATGACTTTAAGATAGAGACGTGTGTGAAGAGAGTTGAGGTGCATTGTGGGTAGCAGGACACTCACTGATGGAAAGCAGGCAGGTAGCTGTAGGAGGAGCTGGCGCTCAGGTTGTAGAGGAACGGCAGGTGTTTGCTGATGTCTGCCGCCGGCCAGCTGCTGAAGAACGAGTTCAACAGGCCCTGGTCGCCTCCTGGCCAAAACAAACGTGTCAATCACTGCAATGTACATATTGATATGAATTTCATGTGAGGAGAGTAGACGTCTCAGAGCTTCACTGTCCAATGTTCCTGAAGCTCCAGGGAACTGAATCTCTGGACGATGAAACCCATCTTCTCTGGCATCATCTTGTGACGTTGTCTGAACGCATCGGGGTGAGTCGTCAGCATTCAGAGCACACGGTGTTCTCGTCACCGTCGTACCGTCAAAGCTGCCGTGCTGCAGCGCGTGGTCCAGCAGGCCGGCGTGTGTGAGGAGGGACGGCGTGAAGACGAACACGCCGGAGTTGAAGCAGTCGGGCCAGCCGGGGTCGGGAGCAGCCGACAGCTCGTCTCTGTCGAACAGCTCGTCCACGTTACACAGAACCTGAGAGGGAGCGGCCAATCAGAGAGGAGCGAGAGGGGCATGAGCGTCTTCTAGCATCTCAGGTGCATCTGCCCAGAGATGGACCATGTTCATCTATCCTGCCGTGCTTTGGTTGTTTAGATGCTCGGTACGGAGAGTGGAGGGTATCTGGAGAGGTGACGGTTCACCTGCTGCATAATACACATCCACAGGTTCTGAGTGTGTGTGTGCCTAAAGGAACTATTGCATTATGGTGTTGCTCTTAGAAGGGTTTTAAAGGTACCCACGCTCTCTGAATTTGTCTTTGCATAGCTAGATATTAGTCATGGCGCTGCCTGACATTTGGTACAACAAAGAAATCATACAACCAGGCGTAAAGGTGCCGCTACGACGACATCGTTACTCTGTGTTTCGACTTCAGGAAGCTGGACCGGCAGCTAAGTCCAGGTGATACACGTATCACTGGTGGACTGCTTGGAGTTCAATGACATTAGAATAATATTAGAATAGAATGTAAATTGAATATTTCAGAGAAAAGAGAAAGGCACATATAATCGGTAAGTGGAGTCATTTCATAAGTAAAACAATCTAAATTGTAATATTCTTAATTATTTCCTTACTTGTGAAGCTATTTAACATCCAGGCTATTGTGGTGACATTTGATCGATCCCAGGTTGCCATGATGCAATGTGTGTGCACACGTAGAAGCGTGTGCAACATGCAACATGAGAGCATGTTTACACTGAGCCAACATGTCCTCCACATGCATGCGGTCCTGATCTCTGGACGACATGTTCACAGCGTGACCCTGGACAGGCTCACACCGTGTGTTGACAGATAGTTAGTGATGTAAAGGAGGGTCAACACGCCAGCTTGTCTACACGCTGCGCTGGTTTGTGCAATACCATTTCTTTGGACAAAGTCCGGTGTGTTTGTTTCTATGAATGATTCCTCTGAAGAGGTTCAAGCGGAGGTTTGAAATATGTAAAACACAATAAAAAGAATACAACGGCTGAAAGTTGTACAAATATTGGATTCATTTGCGTCAGAATAATGTGACACACTCACAGCTGCTCCACAGAGCGCAGTCGGCATGTTGCAGTGTGTCCAGAGGACTCACCAGTGTGTCAGCATCCAGGAACACACACTTGCTGTACTGGGTCAGAGTCCAGCAGTGGATCTTGGTGAAGGTGATGCCCAGATCTGGACGTCCCAGCCAGGACAGGCGGACGCGGTCATCGCTGTCGATGACGTCCACCGTGACGACCTCATCGAATACGTCCTGAAGGGCAGACCTGCGGTACAGAGGTCGACGGCGAGGGCTAACAGCAGCTCTTCAGTTCAGAAACAGAACAGAAACATTTGGGATTGGCCGCCCACCTCGACTGCTCTGAGATGTTGTCTGTGACCATGACCACGGTGCTGCGCGTGGTCCCGTGGCGCCGGAGACTTCGGGCCACCACCACGGCTCCCTTGCAGTACAAGTCTGTGGTGGCCAGGGTGACGAAGGCCTCGCCCGCTACACAGCGGCCAGGGGACAGGGTTAAGATCAGATAATCCCTTATTAGTCCCTCAGTGGGGAGATTACAGGGTTGCACTGATGTTCAGCACTGATGTCATGGTGGACCTCAACTGGGATCAGCTGGAAAGTGTTTTGTCTTTAAAATACAGAACCTGGCAGCCTGTAAAGACTTAAATAATGTCTGAATCACTAGATAACGTCTATGACACGCTCCAATCAAGAGACATCATCTTTGTAAACAGGAAGCATCAAAAGGTCCAAAGCGACGGTTTTACAGGCACAAAAGAAACATCTTTTAATAATGAGTGAGAAATATATGATTATGCAAAGGTTTCTGACATAGCATTATTTACTCCTTTAACACTGATGTTGGACTAGCGTTGAAGTAGCGTCTACTGCTAACAGCTCCAGCTGGACTAACTGCTGGTAGTTTGAGGTGTTTCCAGTCAGATGTCCTCTCCAGTCCTTCTGAGGGGCTTCAGTGCTGGACCGCCTCAAGCATTGTGTCTAATAACGTCTCCTATTAGCTCCCAGATTATCAGCTCACAGGCGGTCTTTATTGCCACTGTGCCAACGTGAAGCCGGAGGCAACGAATGCACTCTTGTTACTTACAGTCATTTTATTGTGTACTTTCGTGGCCAGGGCCAGCAGTTAGAAAACAGTACAAATGCAAACGATGCTAATAAATTAGGGAACCCGTCTTTATGGGTTATGGTGATGTCATTATTGTAACTCAGCCTTGTTTAAAAAGGTTGCATCTACCGTAATTATTCCATCAGTGCTGTAATGCACCGCCCGGCATGCTCATGAAGCACCTCCATGGAGGGGGTTACTGAATCCCTTTTCTTTCTTTCTTTTTCGTTGAAGCAACATTAACAGCACAAAATAGAATCAGGAATTCTATAAATCTGCTTGTGACAATAGTGTGGAGATCTCATCCTGATCCTGGTCAACACAAGCACGGACACATCTGTCTGTACATCTGGATCTGTATCTGCGCCTCTCATGTACAGCTCACTTCTCATTTGTAAATGAAGACAAACTGTTGCACATATTTTTACTAAAGCACCTGCATGGCCTAATAACGTTCCAGTGGATCATTTACACACAGCCGTCATGGACGCTGCATTCAGAAACGAGTGCTTAACTGATAACTTAACTATTTTACATTTACCAATGGCAACTGCTGTTACGTCAAAGAATGTAATTAAGTGTAATTAATGCCGGCGGGACGAAAAACAGACAGTTGGCTGTTCCTTTACACGGTGACTCTGCAGACCCCTGAAGGCATCATGCATTGTTCCTTTACACGGTGACTCTGCAGACCCCTGAAGGCATCATGCATTGTTCCTTCACACGGTGACTCTGCAGACCCCTGAAGGCATCATGCATTGTTCCTTTACACGGTGACTCTGCAGACCCCTGAAGGCATCATGCATTGTTCCTTTACACGGTGACTCTGCAGACCCCTGAAGGCATCATGCATTGTTCCTTCACACGGTGACTCTGCTGACCCCTGAAGGCATCATGCATTGTTCCTTCACACGGTGACTCTGCAGACCCCTGAAGGCATCATGCATTGTTCCTTTACACGGTGACTCTGCAGACCCCTGAAGGCATCATGCATTGTTCCTTTACACGGTGACTCTGCAGACCCCTGAAGGCATCATGCATTGTTCCTTTACACGGTGACTCTGCAGACCCCTGAAGGCATCATGCATTGTTCCTTCACACGGTGACTCTGCTGACCCCTGAAGGCATCATGCATTGTTCCTTCACACGGTGACTCTGCAGACCCCTGAAGGCATCATGCATTGTTCCTTCACACGGTGACTCTGCAGACCCCTGAAGGCATCATGCATTGTTCCTTTACACGGTGACTCTGCAGACCCCTGAAGGCATCATGCATTGTTCCTTCACACGGTGACTCTGCAGACCCCTGAAGGCATCATGCATTGTTCCTTCACACGGTGACTCTGCTGACCCCTGAAGGCATCATGCATTGTTCCTTCAGACGGTGACTCTGCAGACCCCTGAAGGCATCATGCATTGTTCCTTTACACGGTGACTCTGCAGACCCCTGAAGGCATCATGCATTGTTCCTTCACACGGTGACTCTGCTGACCCCTGAAGGCATCATGCATTGTTCCTTCACACGGTGACTCTGCAGACCCCTGAAGGCATCATGCATTGTTCCTTTACACGGTGACTCTGCAGACCCCTGAAGGCATCATGCATTGTTCCTTTACACGGTGACTCTGCAGACCCCTGAAGGCATCATGCATTGTTCCTTTACACGGTGACTCTGCAGACCCCTGAAGGCATCATGCATTGTTCCTTCACACGGTGACTCTGATGACCCCTGAAGGCATCATGCATTGTTCCTTCAGACGGTGACTCTGCAGACCCCTGAAGGCATCATGCATTGTTCCTTTACACGGTGACTCTGCAGACCCCTGAAGGCATCATGCATTGTTCCTTTACACGGTGACTCTGCAGACCCCTGAAGGCATCATGCATGGTTCCTTTACACGGTGACTCTGCAGACCCCTGAAGGCATCATGCATTGTTCCTTCACACGGTGACTCTGCAGACCCCTGAAGGCATCATGCATTGTTCCTTCACACGGTGACTCTGCAGACCCCTGAAGGCATCATGCATTGTTCCTTCACACAGTGACTCTGCAGACCCCTGAAGGCATCATGCATTGTTCCTTCACACGGTGACTCTGCAGACCCCTGAAGGCATCATGCATTGTTCCTTCACACGGTGACTCTGCAGACCTTTCTTACCGTCATCAGACTGTTAGCGATGTCTGTGCACATCAGCTCCTGGAGTCTTTATCTGCAGCTTCCACCGCTGCAGTGACAACACGTCTCTGTGCGTTGTGACTCATGAAATCCTTCTCTCTCCCTCAGGACCGCCTGCCTGACCCCATGCAGTGCACCAACGTACCACATGGGACGCGTCACGTTACAGAAGAGTCATCAGGGCATCGGGCACGCTGTGGAACCCGCTGGGTTCACAGGTTTAGAGCCGGTGGCGACCTCTTGACCTCTTGACCCTTTTGACCCCTTGACCTCAGAGCAGAACTAACGTCCACTAGTGGAGGAAAAGAGATGAAACCGCCTGAGAGGAACGAGAGCTCAGCTGATGGAACATGATGCAGCATTAAACACACACTAAACACACACTAAACACACCGTCAGTAGTCATCTGTTGGTCTGTGTTGAATCATTTACTGTAATATTAATTCATTATTCATTATTACAATTCATTATTATATTAATTTAGTCTCACCATCGCTGCATATGCTGCTATCCAGCTATAGATATGGTGAAGGTATCAGCTATACGTCCTTTTGTTCATCCTGGTGATACAACAGCCCCCCCTACTGGAGAGCTTCATATGACACAGGAGTCTCTGAGGAACGAGGGCCGCAGATGAGTTTCCATTTGAAGTAAACGATTCACAGATGAATGTCAGGATGTGAATGTTATTAAGTGAGGAAATAGTGATGGTTTTAATACTAATAAGATAATGTATTTGTGCAACTTTTTGTGTTGATTTACAAATGTTTAAATGTGAGATGTAAATGTAAAGGCATAGATTTATGATCTAAAGCCCTCTGTGTTTATTTGTGCATTGTGGTTCCCTGGTTGGTTTATGGAGCTTTACATGTGTTTGTGAATACTGACAAGACTGTTCATAATGTTTTATAAAGTTAGTGTGATTTTTAAATTCCTGCCAAAGAAGATTGTTGAACAGACTTAGAGTGACGCTCAGAGACACTTCCTTACAACAATAGTTTAGTATTCTTTCTCCTGCATATCTATTACAAGCTGAAAGGTTTCAAAGTGCGGCTCCTTTCTGTCTGTGACGCGTCTCTCGGTTCACAGACATCAAGACGTTTACGATCAGAACGACGTCACCAACCGATCCTGCTCCTGAAAATGACTTCAGCTCCGAGCGCAGCGCTGAATAGGACTTTCACACAAAAGGGGAAATATTAAATGTTTAGTCGAGAGCGTCAGAGCTTCATGCTCCTGTCCGGTCGTGGGTGAAGTGAACCTTTAGTCTCTGAGCGCGAGCGCGTCTCTGCTGAGGTCACGCGACGGGTCAGCACAGCTCATGTCATCCAGGACTCTGAGAAAAGGACGACGACGCTTCTGCTCCCGAGGCGCAGGGACGGAAATCATGCAGACATTTTGGGAAGTTTGTCTTTTATTTGAAGTTTACCTAACTTGTGTTCAGTGTCAACAAGCAGACTGAATCACCTCCATTACTGCAGGTTATATTGAGCTCAACAACCAAAACAAATATATATATATATATATATATATATATATATATATATATATATACATATATATATATATATATGTATATATATATATATATATATATATATATATATATATATATATTCTTTTCGTTCATAATAAATGACATCACTTACCTGACATTTTTCAAATCTTCCTCAAATCCCGTAACGATCTCCAGGAAGCCGATCAGCTCTTTCCTCTCATCTTTAGACCAGCGGCCGCTGGAGCCTTAAATACTGAGAGGATGTCTCCAGTGTGTGTGTGTGTGTGTGTGTGTGTGTGTGTGTGTGTGTGTGTGTGTGTGTGTGTGTGTGTGTGTGTGTGTGTGTGTGTGTGTGTGTGGTGTGTGTGTGTGTGTGTGTGTGTGGTGTGTGTGTGTGTGTGTGTGTGTGTGTGTGTGTGTGTGTGTGTGTGTGTGGTGTGTGTGTGTGTGTGTGTGTGTGTGTGTGTGTGTGTGTGTGTGTGTGTGTGTGTGTGTGTGTGTGTGTGTGTGTGTGTGGTGTGTGTGTGTGTGTGTGGTGTGTGTGTGTGTGTGTGTGTGTGTGTGTGTGTGTGTGTGTGTGTGTGTGTGTGTGTGTGTGTGTGTGGTGTGTGTGTGTGTGTGGTGTGTGTGTGTGTGTGTGTGTGTGTGTGTGTGTGTGTGTGTGTGTGTGTGTGTGTGTGTGTGTGTGTGTTCAACTGGTCATTCAACTAGTAGATAGTGAGCTTTACCGAGTGTTGCGCAACAGCCTGGACCTCCACGCCCCCTCGTCCCTCACGCAGTGTGTAAACTTTCCTTTCCACCTCAGTGGGCCGGTCAGTAATGATTCCACAGATGATCACTACAGAGAACAAACAGATGAAAAGGCGGGACTTCTTTGTCCAATCAGGAGCAGTCGCTTGTCCCGCCAAGGCCAACCAGAGCGCTTTATTCCAGAGTTATTCTAGAAACAGAGCCTTTGATCTTAAATCTGAACTATTTAAACACAACATGGCCTCTTACCAAGAGACAGGGTGGACAGCAGAGAGACAGACAGGACGACAGCAGAGAGACAGACAGGACGACAGCAGAGAGACAGACAGGACGACAGCAGAGAGACAGACAGGACGACAGCAGAGAGACAGACAGGACGACAGCAGAGAGACAGACAGGACGACAGAGAGACAGACAGGACGACAGAGAGACAGACAGGACGACAGCAGAGAGACAGACAGGACGACAGCAGAGAGACAGACAGGACGACAGCAGAGAGACAGACAGGACGACAGCAGAGAGACAGACAGGACGACAGCAGAGAGACAGACAGGACGACAGCAGAGAGACAGACAGGACGACAGCAGAGAGACAGACAGGACGACAGCAGAGAGACAGACAGGACGACAGCAGAGAGACAGACAGGAGGACAGCAGAGAGACAGACAGGACGACAGCAGAGAGACAGACAGGAGGACAGCAGAGAGACAGACAGGACGACAGCAGAGAGACAGACAGGACGACAGCAGAGAGACAGACAGGACGACAGCAGAGAGACAGACAGGACGACAGCAGAGAGACTGACAGGAGGACAGCAGAAAGACAGACAGGACGACAGCAGAGAGACAGACAGGAGGACAGCAGAGAGACAGACAGGATGACAGCAGAGAGACAGACAGGACGACAGCAGAGAGACAGACAGGACGACAGCAGAGAGACAGACAGGAGGACAGCAGAGAGACAGACAGGATGACAGCAGAGAGACAGACAGGACGACAGCAGAGAGACAGACAGGAGGACAGCAGAAAGACAGACAGGACGACAGCAGAGAGACAGACAGGACGACAGCAGAGAGACAGACAGGAGGACAGCAGAGAGACAGACAGGAGGACAGCAGAGAGACAGACAGGATGACAGCAGAGAGACAGACAGGACGACAGCAGAGAGACAGACAGGACGACAGCAGAGAGACAGACAGGACGACAGCAGAGAGACAGACAGGACGACAGCAGAGAGACAGACAGGACGACAGCAGAGAGACAGACAGGAGGACAGAGAGACAGATTTAAATGGAGCCAGGTTCATGAGATTGACCTGAAGAGGACTTATCTTCTGGATCTGTAAAACAAAAAGTAAACTCACACTCAATTCAAATTGAGTACACAAGTTACCATCTCACGGGTTACTTAACTTAACTTAACTTAACTTAACTTAACTTAACTTGATTTAACGGAACAGAACAGAACTTGCGTCTCTCAACGTAACTGAAGCAGCTTATCGTGACTTAATCAACGTCGTGGTTCTGGAGGTCCTTGAGGATCTTTTGATGCCGCGGGCTATAATTATAATTATTTACAGATGGGGAATCCATCATTTATAAAGAAAAAACCCAAACATAAAACGCATTATAAGCATAATAGCTTATTAAGGACTTATGGATGATTAGTAAGATCATGTATAGAGTGTTAGTAAATTATCAAATATTAATTAAATGTCATGTATTCATGCTTTTATTATTACATATGAGATAAACTTGTTTTAATACTGAAGTTCCAAATTAATTCAGGGAGCCACGACGTTAGTTAAGTATTAGTTAAGTATGTTGTGTGACCTCATCTCAAGTGAGGACTGTCTCTGCGTCACTAAACTGTTGTTAGCATCGTCTCAAAGCGACACAAGTCGGTTTTCTTCTCAACACAAAAGGAAATCGACACAACGTGATGAGGAACATTGATGAGCTGGTGATGGAGCGTCATGGCCGACAGTGGCACAGTGTTAGTTTGTTGACACATACATATTATTGATTATGCTAGCTATGGCTAGCAGCTAGCAAGCACGTCCCCGGTCTCCATCTCCATCATATGAATGTTTTTTATCACGTTGTGTTTCCTTTTTGTGTCGAAAAGATAACTGAGACTTAACATGAATGCTTGAGTAGAGGTATTCATGTTGGAACAATGCTTTATTAATGATGAATTAAGTGTTTATTCATGTTTTACTAATGCTGAATACTTATTATAAAGTGCACGTCACCAATGGAAAAATGCACATACAGAACCTGTTGCATGATGGGTAAGCAGACTGTCATGGCTGCAAGTGTTTGTCGTGTGTGACGACCTGGCAGTGAGAAGGTACGATGCTACATGCCGACACGTCTTTACACACAGACACAAAAGCCGTTGTGTCTGTGATGAGCGCAGCGAGAAGATGATGACTCGTCTCTGACAGCTCGTGAGCTTCCATCTGGATTTAGATTTGTAATTATAACGCAGGCAACGACAAACTGTACAACAGCACTTTATTGAAAACATGTGCACACTTTAAATCCACACACAAAAGGGACATTCGTCTACTCGTCAGATGTCATATATCTGGATTAAGTGCTTGTGAAACTGAGTCTGCGCCTGTAAAGCAGAGACTTCAGACTGAGAACATGATGTTGAGACTGAAAAACAAAAAGCACACTGCAGCAACAAGCCCAAAGCAAAAGCCAGCAGGCACTTATACGCATTATTATCAAGTATTTACAGCTCACAAGGGTGCGACTCATTTTAATATTCCAGCATCATAACAACCATCCCCAGCTGCAATACGTCTGCATTGATGATATGTGCTCTAAAGATGAGTCATGAGGGAAATCAACAAGCCGAATGTTGCTGTGGACAGAAGGGCCTCGGCGTGGCCCTCGCTGCTGCAGCAAGCACAGCGCTCGGTAATGAAAGGGACACACACACACACACACACACACACACACACACACACACTGCAAAAAGTCTCCATCTCATCAGGTCATTCTGTTTTTGATTCCAAAAAAATATGTATATGTTCTTAAAACAAGTGAGAAAGCATCTTGTCTCGAGGTTTGCTTGTTTTGAAGCTGCATCCATTCGTTGTTTGACCACTAGGGGGCAGTGGAGGCTTATGACGTAAGAGGAGCTGCTTATTTACACAGGCAGCAGCTGCAGAGCAACACAAGACTGACTACTCATACAGTTCATAGAAACATAGTAATTGTTGCAGCTTGAAGAAAATCTAACTTTAAAGAATCCAATTCCAGACAAAAAGCTGTGTGTCAGTCACATTTACATGTGTGGTAAAAAAGATTGCACATCTATTGGGCGAGCACGTGTCGGCGGGTTCTCCTTTGGGTTTCAGAACCGCCAACATCACAACCAGCATTTCATATTAAAAAGCTCCTTCTGCTGGATTCACACCCAGCGACATGATGAAACAACACAACTTGAAACATGGTTCCACTGCAGATGCCACAACTGTACAACGATGAATTGTGTAAAATGTACATTCTATCTCGTCCCGTCACACTCACTGCTCTGCTGCTCACGGACTCCAGACCCTTCTTGTTGTGTTCAAAATGGTAAAATATAGGATGTGACGTTATGTGACGAGAGAACCAACTGATGAAATGTTTCAGAGGGCTGCTGATGGTGGAGAGGGAAGAAGATTAAAGGCCTGGTGACTTTCCCTCCAGTATATCTGGGGGTCGTGAACAAATAGGGCGTCTCTTCTCAGGGCGAAGGAAAGTGTAACTTCTTTGATCTCAAGGACTAAAGGCCAACAGGCCAAGCACATGCCACGACTCAGCGTTTTTCTTTTCACCAGCGTGGCTTGGAGGCGTAACCCTCCTCATGTATAAAGTAGGGTTGTGACTGTTCATTGAATCTTGTGTCACAGACTACTCTGGGTAGCTGCTGCATACTTTTACTTTCTTGCAAGAAATTAAAGGACATTAGACAACTTTGATTCAGAGTCTCCATTCCTCCTGAGCGGATCGACAGAGAAAACCTTCCACCACAGTGTCCACGCCGCTCAGTATTGAGGGAAAACACTGCAGCCGGCAGCCGCTAACACACTGTAACGCAATCATATCGGGCAACTCCTCACCACCAATGAACGGTCAGTAAAGTGCTGGTTTCTACTGGAGGATCCGTGTGTTGGTATTCCATGACAATAAACATCTGTCAGTGCTGTCTGACAGATGTTCATTGTCATGGAGTACCAACATGAACACATGAAGCCTCCAGTAGAAAGAGAGGCATGGCGGCTCGCTGCAGCGTGCAGGCTGGGCGTCCTAAAGGGGAACCCAGCGCGCAGGTTGGATTCCCCTTCAGGACGCGCAGCCTGAGCCCCTCAGCAGCAGCAACAAGCCTCTCTAGCGGCACCCGCTGCCAGATGTGACCTCGTCACGTTTCAGGGCTCCCAGCGGCTGCTCCTCCCTCAACACTGGACCAGCTTCAAGAGGTTTAGTCCCTCGGACACAAAAACATGGGGAAAAGAACTCCGGTTGAAAATGCACAAGTTGGCTGGGTTTTACATGGAGGGAGGCCGAGCAGCAGAGCGGTGAGCAGCTCGTTGACTGAATGCACTCGTGGTGTTGATGAGCAGCCGGCTCTCTTTGTTCATGCCGGCTCTGCTCCTCCTGGTATTTAATACCTGCTTCTGTTTGAGGGTTTGAGGCACTTTAAGGCAGATTGAGGTGTACAATAAAGGATCTCTTCATAAAAACTATCTACAAAAAAAAGGAAGACATGACAGAGGCATAAATGGCTGATATGTCAACACCTGGGGAAAGAACACAACCACACGTTTAATTGTTTTCTCCTCTCGTGATTCGGATGAACAAAGTGTTTAAGATTTAAGGTGCTACAGAAATACTGAGCCCCAGAGAGACAGCCAGGAAGGCCAGTTTACACTGGATGGAGAAGCAGCCCGAGGCGCCACCACGAGGTGCCACCAGTTGATCCGGTGAGCAATCTCCAGCGACAGTTCTGGCGTCTAATTTATTTTTCTGCGCGCCGTTAGCGAATCTGGCAACAGAACACACAAATAATCTACTAAAACAATATGGACGATGCGTATGCTATAAATGAAGGATGCAGACAGACGGACACATGAGGAACAAGGGGGTCTGGTCAGCTTCCAGTGTGAACCTGGCTTCAGGCTGAACTTGTACTCCAACGGGCCTCCTTTGACCAATGACAGTTGATTGACAGCTGAGTGGTGTCGAGGCGGGCCACGGACGCGTCTTTCTAGGACGTCCTGAGCAGGTTGCTGAAGACTGAAAGAACACAGGAAAGAGTTCACTTCCTGCTTTACTCTCTCAATGACGACATATTCAAAACTACATAGAGCCGTGGGATGAGAGAAATATATGATGTAGTAAAAAAAACTCATAAACAAATTTACAAATATTCTCTGAATATATAAAGTGAGGCGTTGATTTCTTCTATATCATAAAAGCAACCACAGTTTTTCTCTTCCCATGAATTTGAATAAACAAGAACCCACCTTGAGGATCCGACTGAGTCCCTCGTTGACCTTTCTCTGGATCTGCACCTGCACAAGCAACACGGCATCGGTCAGGACGGCAGCACCGGCTTCTGTTTCAGTCTGAGGGAATCGTTGTGACTTTAATGAAGAAGATAAAGAAAAACTCAACAACCTCCTTGGATCTTGAAGCAGAGCTTCTTCTTCTGGTACGCAAAGTAACTGGATGCTGCTCCCAGCAGAGCCACGCCGATGGCGCTGACGATGCCTGCGATCTTTCCAGATCCAGCTTCTGCAGGACACACACACACACACACACACACACACACACACACACACACACACACACACACACACACACATACATACATACATACACATACACACACACACACACACACACACTCCTATAAATAGGAAATTCCACTAGGGGCGATAGAGAGCAGACGTGTGTATTCACACACACTACACACACTTCTACCTTTTTTTCTCAGTATACTATTGTTCTGAGATCCTTTCTGAAACATTGAGAGAAGCATGTTAACATACTCAAGAAGTCATATCAGTGAAAACAAAGTGAGGACCGGCCTAAATGTCCCCACATTTTGGATTTTGGTCATCACTCCAAAAGGTTAAAAACCCACAATGGTCCTCACTTTGATAGCAGTGCAAACACACACACACACACACACACACACACACACACACACACACACACACACACACACACACAGCAAACTGCTCTTCCATAAAGGAAGTGTGTGTCTAGAGTTGAACTAGAAGCATCAGTATCGTATCGCCTGCTCGTGTCATCAATATCTTCGTCTTCATGTTCCTCCTTCTATTCTCATTCTTTTGGTTCACATTTATTTTCATAAAATGCAAATATATTGGTGTTCATCTCACAGGTTAATTGCTAGTGAGGGATGAAGTAATTCACATGTATAAAATATACTTTGGAAGATAAATCCTACATGTTATCTTTGACAACGTTTCTATCATAAAAAAGGAGAATGCAGATGTTGGTAAATCCTGATGTCTGATTGGCTCAGAGCTGACATGTGATGCATCACATGATGATGATCACTTGATAACTCCTGGTGTTTTCTCCTCATGGTGAACACACAGCATCCTGAAGTGCAAGTCTTTTAGTCGGACCATTATCCCTAAACTGTGAGCTGTCATGTCCTCAGTGTGCCACCAGGTGGCGGCACAGCGTCAGACAGCAGAACAAAGTGTACACAAGTTCACACACTGAAGCAACTAAAGCAACAAAGACAAAGTGACACTTTCAGGCAGGAGAAGAAAAACTCGCATGGTGAGAAGAACAAGGACCAGGATTAAGAGAGAACACACCCAAGCTCCAGGGCAGGGCGTGGCACACACACACACACACACACACACACACACACACACACACACACACACACACACACACACTGGCAGCATGAATAATCCTGGCTCTCCCTCCTCAGTGAGTCATAGGGAGAGGAGTGTCTTGTGATGAAGCTGTGTGTTAAAACAGGGCGTCGCCCAGACATAAAAAAGAAACACAGGACGCTTTAAGCCTCCACAATGACTAGCTGCTGAAAAATACTGAGCATGTACACACACACACACACACACACACACACACACACACACACACACACACGCACACACACACTGTACTGGTGGTTCTGCAGCCTTTGTGCGTCACAAATCAACACGCTGCAGTGTTCCATGAAGCTTTTATTCATGCATCACAATCATTGCAGCAACACTACAAACCCCAGAAAGACTGCGGCCAAAGTTTAAAAAAGCACCCACCAAAATAAATATGCTGACCGTCACCAAAGAGAAGCGCTCGTGAGACAACGAGAGCAGACTGCTGCTGCGGGAGGACTCGCTCATGAGCCAAGACTCATGCACGCTGTTGTCTCTGGACTGGAAATACACATTCAACAGCTTCAAGAGGAGTCAGGAGCAGCTTCCACACGGTGGGTGACGCGGCCGGACCGCTTCCCCCTGACTCACAAGTCACTTCCTGTCATAAGAGCTCATTTCAGGCTAAATACAATACAGGCACCAAAACAACCGACATGAACTAATGTCTTCTACAGAAGGAGCACATCCACGCACATGGGACAAGAAAGGCGCTCTGCAGCGTGTGAGTCACGGCGCTGCTGGGTGGGCGTGGCAGCGCCCGCCCAGACCGGGTGTCTGGTAAGTCTGGAATAACAGGGAGACGTTTCTGATCCGCCTCGCAGCACCGACAGCAGTTTATAGTCTTCTTCACCTTTTACACCAACATACAGATTTGACAGTTGAAGCACAGACTTGCAGCTGTGTCCATGAGGCGGAGCAAGCCAGAGGTCAAAGGGCACAGGAAGTGTACAGGGTTTCAAAATGAGATGAGAAATAAAACAAAGTATCCCGGTAGTGTTCCTAACTTCTCAAACACCATATCAGGTATTTTTAATCAGGACCGAGCATATGAGAGGTCTGTAAACCTCAGACTAGAGAGCCAATCAGAACTTAAAGGGAAATTCCCCACCTTAAATGTGCATGTCTCATCAGTGTTGATGGTAAATGTAGTCCATTGAAGCAATGCGTCCCTCAGTGCTGCTGTATTGACATCAATCAGCATCTATAGAGCTCAAAACACAACTTCCTGCGTCTCTTTGCTTGTACAAACTGCAACATGTCATCCTGAGAGGATTATGGGCGAGGACACAAATTACACATGTTACCGTGTTTTATCTGACTCAGGTATTCAGCGCCGTGTACCACAGCCACAGGACGCGGTTGATCTTCTCAGTGGAAATTCACTTTCTGGGTCAACCTAACAGCACGGGGGAGATAATGACTTCAAAGGACTACATTTACCACCAGCCACATGAAAGGTGTTACACCTTCCCTTCAAATGGAGGGTTCAGGGCACAGCTTGCAGCAGATCCATGGCCCTCTCTAACAGAGGGGTTAACACGTGCTTTAAGTTGGATATCCACATAAAGAACTCTTCTGGCATGTTAGCATTTAGCATCTTCAGGATTTGGCCCCACAGAAGGTCTGGATCTGCAACGACACACAATCGGAGCAGCGTTTTAGCCAACAGAACCAGACCGGGGTTGCTAATGTGAAGAACACTAAGCCAGCTGTCTTCCTCAAAGACACCAGGTGTGTGAGGGGGAATGAATCCAAATGGTCACACATCTGGAGTGAACCAGCAGGCAAAGTCTGTGATACAGCTGCTGTCTGACAAATGTACAGCGAGGTAAAGAGCTGCTGCTTTCAGAGCCACCAGCAAATATGTGACGTGGGCGTGTCAAACCAATTAAACACCAACACAACAACTGTTGGCTCGGCAACAACACAGAGAACACAACTTCCTCTGCGGCGGGAAACAGGAAATGCCCAACAAGAAGTCCAGAACAGATCAGTCTGCAGGGAGACGTGATGATACCCACAAGGACACGGACACAGACACAAACACAGGAAGCAGATCCAGAAGAGACAGGGATTTACCTTGAGGCTGGCCAGCTCCACCTACGAGAGACACACAATGCTAATTAATCCACGGTGTTGATGACGGACAGGTATTGTTGTCAGTGAGGCCTTTGGGCTCTTCTGTGTGAACTCACAGAAAGCGTTTCACGAGCAGGACAATGAAACACAGAACGTACCTTGAGAATCTTGGTCGTAGCTCGAGCCTCCACCTGGATTCAAAAGACAGAAGCAGAAGAGAGTGAAACTCGGCCAATAGAAACGAACCCAACAGATCAGTATTGCTGTGTGTTAATAAGCGTTAGCATAGCTGCTCCTTCATGAGCACGATGGAGCAGAACCTGGTCTGAAGCCCGGACATGTGGATCCAATTAGTCTGGAGAGCCCGAGGGTTTTTATTTATTTTTCCTTCTCTGCTAGAAGAACAACTAATGACTTCCATGCTCTGACTCCACAAGAGCGCCGAGACACAAAACAAAGAACAACGCGACAGAAACTGCTGTCAGACTGAGAAAAAGGAGCATCAATCGGCCTCTTCTTCTATGAAAGACCAGGACAACCCAGAGGAACACGAGCTCTAACAATAACAACACGAACAAGGAAAGGTTCCTGAAGCTCAATAATTAAAGCATGGTTTTCTGTGATTTAGTGCTGTATTCACATGGTGCTGTATTCACATGGTGCTGTATTCACATGGTGCTGTATTCACATGGTGCTGTATTCACATGGTGCTGTATTCACATGGTGCTGTATTCACATGGTGCTGTATTCACATGAAAGCACAAACTCATAACTGTCAGACAACATTCCCATACTCTGACAGTCTAACATATGTGTGCATGTGTGGTTTATAGGACTAAGGCACATACCAGGAAACCACCCGGTGTGAAACCAGTTCACTCTTTAACTGTTCACTAAACCACGTTCACTAAACTATGTTCACTAAACCACGTTCACTAAACTATGTTCACTAAACCACGTTAACCTACGGTGACCAGACGTCCTCTTTTTCCCAGACATGTCCTCTTTTTGAGACCTCAAAAATGCGTCCGGCAGCGATTCCAAAACGTCCGGGACTTTGCCTCGTTGGATATTTGTATTTCTCTGAGTCTTGAACAAACTAGTTATTACGCTCTTACAAGTTTTGAAACGGTATCTTACGTTCACCTTCTTGTACGAGCTCTGACTGTAGAGAGAGCTGTCATTGGTGGACTGATCTCAGGGTTGCCAGATGCAGGATAATTATCCTCCAAACACAACCATGTTGAGCCTTTGTACGATACTTCTCCATCACCAATCTGGCAACACAGTTGCATTGTTTACAACAGCAACCCCACATCCCCAACAAAGTGTCCTCTTTTTCACAAACACTAATCTGGTCACCCTAGTCAACCAAACAAAGATCACTAATGCTTGTTCACTAATGCTTGTTCACTAATGCTTGTTCACTAATCCTTGTTCACTAATCCTTGTTCACTAATCCTTGTTCACTAATGCTTGTTCACTAATCCTTGTTCACTAATCCTTGTTCACTAATCCTTGTTCACCAATCCTTGTTCACTAATCCTTGTTCACCAATCCTTGTTCACTAATGCTTGTTCACTAATCCTTGTTCACTAATCCTTGTTCACCAATCCTTGTTCACTAATCCTTGTTCACCAATCCTTGTTCACTAATGCTTGTTCACTAATCCTTGTTCTTTAATCCACAGTCCCTCCCCTTGAGGTCACAAAGCGGCAGCAGCACCACACAGAGCGTCCCGTCTCAGCCGGTCAGCGTCACATGAGATTTAATAAATGTTTTGTCCTCGAGAGGCGCTCAGCTCGATTGAGTCAGCCGTTGCTAAGGACAACAGGACACAACAAAGGAAAGACAGTAAATTCACTCTAAAACATGAACCATCTGAACCATCTGAACCATGAACCATCTGAACCATGAACCATCTGAACCATGGACCATGAACCATGAACCATCTGAACCATCTGAACCATGAACCATCTGAACCATGAACCATCTGAACCATCTGAACCATGAACCATCTGAACCATGGACCATGAACCATGAACCATGAACCATCTGAACCATGAACCATGAACCATCTGAACCATGAACCATGAACCATGAACCATCTGAACCATGAACCATGAACCATGAACCATCTGAACCATGAACCATCTGAACCATGAACCATCTGAACCATGAACCATCTGAACCATGAACCATCTGAACCATGAACCATGAACCATGAACCATGAACCATGAACCATCTGAACCATGAACCATCTGAACCATCTGAACCATGAACCATGAGCCATGAACCATGAACCATGAGCCATGAGCCATGAACCATGAACCATGAACCATGAACCATGAGCCATGAACCATGAACCATGAACCATGGGTTCACTCTACGTTGGGTTTTCACATCAATAGACACAGCTAACAAAAATATAAATATTCTACACCAGCATGTTACTGTGGACGACAGAAGCATGCTGGGAAATAATGCCAGATAGAGGTGCTTCATGGTGAACTCTGACAAGTACTAAATCTACCAGCATGCATCACTTCCAGTCCAACTCATTAATAATATATGCTTTACAGAGCATAACTCAAGTCTGAACAAAAAGACGTGATTGGCTTATTCTCAGATTAATCTGACACCATCATCTGTGAAGTGCATAAATAAATCCAGGTATGAATCATAGTCACGCTGGAACACCAGTGATTCTTCTTAATGCCCATGATGGAACTCACTGAGTCCATGGCAGCAGTATATGTCCCATTTACATCCCCCAGAGGCATCATGGGAACGCCAAAAGAGCATGACAAGAGTAAGAGTTAGCTAGAATGGCCTTCTGCCAAACTAAGTATGACATAAGAGACATGAGCTGAGAGCACAGACTCAACCCGACGTCATGTGTGAGGACATGAGAGCAGCCTCAGTCTGGGAAGATTTGCAGTCAGGATAAAAGCTGTTCACTTTATTTATTTTGTTTGTCCTTTTGGGAAATCTGCTCATTAAAATAACCATAATTATAGTAGCCTGTGCCGTCCTCATGTGACCAGAGGATGAGCCAGCGTTCATGCCTCTTCCATCGCTCTGGTTCCTGACCTGCACTGACAACAACAGAAGCACACTGGCCGTGCTGTACTAAACTCAGTGATCCAGCTGCTGCTCCACAGTCCTAACAGGGAGACAAAGCGCCGCAGCAGAGGATTTAAATGCATAATCCAAATGGAGAAATGTTGCTGGTGTCTTACCTGAATTTGGGCGTCCTGGATCAGGCTTGTAGTCTCCACCACCAATATCCAATAAGTCGGAGTCACCAAAACTTCCTCCTCCACCTTCAAGAAAGGAACACAATGTACAACAAACCGTAAGTTACAATTTCCTATTATAACAACTATCTGCATGGGCCAAACCACGAGAGGGAAAACGTTGAAGTACCAGCATCTCCAGAACTTGGTTTCTTGGGTTTTACAGTTGCAGGCTCATCTGTGGGAGAAAATAAAAGGATTTAGACACGTAAACATCTCTATAACAACCGCCCATATCGTACTAGAACCTCTCACTGCCACAGCTCACACCGGCACCACGTTTCAAACGCCAGCGGAAACACTTGAAAGGTGTGCGAGAGAGAGAAGAAGCACAGCGGCTCTCACTTGCACAGTGATATTTACCTGGTCCAAAGGCGTCGGCGAGGTCCAGCCCACCTGCAGGAGAGAGGAAGGAGAAGAGCTCTGAACACAGGAATCGGCTCAGACCCGCCATCGCATGCAAAATGAACTGAACTCACACATCTTCATCGCTCAGATCAGGCTTCAGCCAATCACCGTCATCACGCATTTGTAACGACAACCACAGTAACAGGAAGTAGCTCCACGCGATCAAGTGGTTATTTACAACGTGTATGTCTGTCTCTTTTGTTTTCCCTTCCAAATCAGATCTTTGGATAACGTGGTTCAGGTGTAGACCGGTGGTGTGGGTTCCCAGCTCGATTTTAAAGCGTTGTGAGGAAAACATAAACCAGCTCTCAAATCTAAAACACAGACCGGGTTATTGAATTGTCTGCATGTCACTTTGATCACTTTGAAGAACAAACAAGTGCCTGCAAAACAACATACAACACGTTTTCCTCTGCTGCTGGATTGTCACGGCATGAATCACGTTACCCTGAGGGTGAGTTTGAAAAACGTTGGCGATCCTCTGACTTTCCATCATCAAGGTGATATGTTAATGTGTGCAATACCTGGGTTTATGGACAGGTACCTGCAGAACTAACCACATTCCTATCGGCCTCAGCTGGACAGCAGCAAACTCAGAAGGCGAACATGGGAGACATGACATGGTCATCACGGTTCAGATGTTAGCATTTAGCTCAAAGCACCACCGTGCCGAAGTACAAGCTCAGAGAGCTGCTAGCATGGCTGTAGGGACACCGTGTTATCAAGGTCAGGGGTCACCAAACCCCTCCTCTGTTACAACTCTTGGTATCTTATCATAACACATGGGACTCATGCAGGTGGAGGGCTACAAACCATCACTATCCGGCTTCTCTGGGGCCTTTGGCTGCTCTTTGGGCTTTTCAGTTGGTGGCACTAAGGAACAGAAACAACAAAGCAGCGTTAGTGTCTGACAGCCGGTTAACTTTTCTACCCAGAACCCCCCTTGTTCCTCCTAACTTTACCCTGAAATATGTCGACCAAAATCATTTACTAAAGGTCCACTTCCAAGCTTTTTTAAGTGCCTCAGCAGGAGGGGGTTGCTCGTCTCATACTGAGGTCACGTCATGAGCACTGATCAAAACCCATCCCAGAAGAAGACCATGAGGCGTGAATGAAAGCTTCTTTAAAGACTTTTCTTTACCAGTGTATTTATTCATGTTAGCACACAGTAATACCCATTGGGATTCAACTGGTCTGACCCAGGTCCGAGGTGGGGTTACTGGCCATGTGGACGAGTGAACGCTATATATAGAGCATACATCCACACTGGGAATGGGGCCATTGAAGAGATGTACAGTACACAGTGTGTAGATGGGGTTGTTCTGTGGACGGGCAGCAGCAACACGTATCTGAGGTCCCTCTAGAAATGTGTACGGTAGAAAGCTGTCAGTGCTTTGTTCTGCCATCAGACCGCCCTCTGTGACGGGAACGGAGCCATCATGGAAGTAACACAACACAACAACAGCAGCAGGTCAGACGCTGCCATCAAGTCATGTGTTTGTGTTGTTCTGTGACGTTGGAGGTCTTAGGGGTTAGTTCAGATGCCTTCCAAAGATGGATTGCGTCATACAAACTAACATTGTGATGAGCAGCCGATGGGATAAAGTCATACATCGTGAATGAGGGAAACTGAAACGCTACGTTTCCACTGAAAGGCTCCATTGATCATTTCAGAAGCTAAACGTTGTGTTCATGCATAACAGCTGACAGTGCAAAGAAATACAGCGACTATGGTTGTAACATGTCCTCTACAGAGAAAGTCACTCACCGGGATCGTCCAGAGCGTCGCCCAGGTCGAACCCTGTGGGAGGAAGACACCAGCAATGTTAGTTTTTACCAATGGACCATCCACAGTGGTCCTCAGCTAAGGTCTTCCTCAGCCGTCCACCAGCAGCTCTCAGCCCTCGGGGTTTTCCCTCCATAGTGGCAGCACATGTTCTGCGTTTGGTGTTGCAGGGAGTCCTGCGCTGTATTGTTTGGTTCCTGTGGCAACGCTGACTCATACAGCGAGGCGTCCTTGGAGCGTGAGTCACTGAGACCAGTGAGTTGTTTCCCACATGGCAACACTGAAGCAGGAAGTGAAGACCCAATGCAGAGGGGCTGAGATACACACCCATACAAGCCTTTAAAGAGTGCTATGTTACTACACATACATACCATAACATGGCTCCGTAATCAGACTACTATACGAGGACTGATACCAGCTTCACTCTACTGCAGTTACAGCATGTCCACCATATCAGCCCTGTGAGGGACCTGCTTCTCCAGTGAAGCAGCTGCATGTCAGACTGTAACCTCTTCCACTAATACAGCTGAACACAAACGAAGAACACGACACAGCTCATTGACTTGCTTCATATTGAACTGGATCACTTCAGCCGGTCTGGATATTGCCGGTGTGTTTACTCGGTCTTTATTTACATGAGAATGTCAGCACCGTGACACAAGGCCAGAATAAACAGCAGACTGGGGTGGGGACTGGGGCACCGTTCTGTTAACAGCCGCCGAGTCCATTTGATTTATTGTTTTGGTCATTTGGTTTTATCTCATTTATATTTAGTTTATTTATTTATTCCAATATCTGAATATGCTTAGGAATTAAAAATGAAATGCTCTTTCAAAAAGCGTACCTGAGTTATTATGCCTTCATTAAATCAGTGGCATAGAAAATGACAATATTATATATGTATATAAAAGCAACTATTTCTGGCACGATATATCATCAAAGAAAAGTAACTCGGGTAAAGAACAACACTGAGGGCTGTGCAGCGAGGCGAGGGAGTCGTACTCGATAAGAATAAATGTGCCCGCCTGAGTCAGCTGCTTCCTGCTTCTGCATGAAGACACACTCCACACATTCCTGTCAGGCCCATCTTACATAACATCAGACCGGTTCAGGCAAAGGAATGTGGAGTCACATCTGGAGGATGCTTTGAGCAACTGTTGTGATTTGGCTGAATCTGAAATCATCATTTAGTGAGAGGATTCCTGTGGAGGATTCCTGTGGCCCAATATGTAATATTAGATTTAGTGATGAGGTGATTTGGATTGGATTGGGTGTATGAGGAGAAAAGAGTATCTTCCCTTTAATAGGATTCACTCCTCTTCAAGTTAGACCAACACACCACTCTGCCTCCGGTTATTTAAGCCAGTTGATGTCATTTACATGGAATAGTGTTACTTCCTTTTTCCTTTCTCAAGTGAAACTTGAGTAAAGGTTCTGTTGTGTGTTATGCATTATGCTTAACATGTCCCAGACGCTATCCCAGAATTACAGACAAAATCAAATCTCCCTTTTTAGGATTTAGAGATGTAGAACCTCTGCAACAAATCCTCCTCGACAAACGAGGGCCCAACCTGCTTCAGGCTTCAAGCCGACATCGTGCCAACAGTCTCATGTGCGTGCCTGTGGTTTTCTCTCAGCCCTCGCTGGTACAGGAAGCAGAGGCCGAGAGCAGACACACAAAGAGACGACTCGGTTTCAGTCTTTTACTAACGTCTTTGTTTTTCATTTTTGTACAGTGTGTATGTCATTCTGGAAGTGTCTGTTATATGAATTACAGTCATCGCTACTTTGTTAGCTTTACTGTTCTATATGTATAGTGCAGTAAGAGCACGAGTGCACACTATGTTCAGGCTGACGAGGCCTGAACATAGACTGGAAATAAGAAGTGACATCGTCACTTGGTTTTGAAGTCTTGAGTCCAGCAATAAGGTGTGTCGCCATCTTGTTTTTTTATAACCAGAAGTGAGTACCGTCAAAGCATTATGTTACAATTAACTTGCATGAAGTGAAAACACGCAGTGAAAGGGTTAAAGCTGTCACACGAAAACACGGACAACATCCAGACCAGACAAAGCCGTGAACGCAACCTGTCAATCACAGTAGCCCCGCCCTAAAGCGTCCCCTGCTTCATGGTCTGTTTGACTCTAACAGCCCATAATGTCCTAAATGAACATCATGCTGTATAGAAGAAGACTTGACACTAGAGGTTGAGACATAAACTCATGTTTACAATGTTTACTGAGGGAATACATCAAGAGAGAAGTAGAGTGACTTATATAGACTTCTATACAACCAGATGAGTTGCCCCCTGGTGGTCATAAGAGAGAATGCAGCTTCAACACATGAAGCATAGACTTCTATACAACCAAAGGAGTTGCCTTGCTTAAAAGGTTATTCAGAAGTGGCTTCACTTTTTTTAGAACTGGAGGTTCCAGTTCACCCGACAAGTTGAATAGGGTCGAGTCTGGGGAACTGGGGGGACTACTTCTTTAAGAGCTGCTGTTATTTTG